>NC_057795.1:542850548-542869289 GCF_018294505.1 Triticum aestivum
AAAGAGGCAGCATCGATCGGCTTCAGTTAGCAGCAGTAGCGAAGGAATCGATTGTTCATGTTGAGTAACGCGTAGCCTGCAGTGCAATAGCTCGGGTTCAGTTAGAGCCCAATGCCTCGCTCATGTTCAGTTAGAGCCAAGGCCTCGCACACACACGCATACGTGTACGAGAGAAACGCGCATCGCTAGGCCCCTGACCACCCACTGTAACCGAGAACTCCCCGAAATTTTCCTCGCCCTCGCTTCTACCACGGTTTTTTCCGTCATGGACGGCCCAAAGAATGTCATGCAGCTGCGTCTCCGGCCCGCCCAGGACGAAAAGCCCATTTTTTGTCATAGAAGTAGGAGCCCACCACATCTATCATGATACCGGGTTTTTTCACAATTATCGTCATAGAAGTGTATATGTATGACAGAAAAAAAAATCATTCGGCCCAAAATGTCACGGATGTGTCTTATTTTTGTAGTGTTATATTCCCGGAGATTCATAACTCTGATTGCGCTGATCTCTTTACACGATTTTTCCATAATATAAGCTTTGTTGCGCCCGAAGTACAGCTCCAACCAACGTACGAGGTGAGCACAACCCACCACCATGCGCCAGGGGCCTTGGGAGGGCCCTTGTGTATCGTGGTCCATGTGGGCCACCGTTTCCAGTGATTCCAACTCCCAAACATCACAAATTTTCCAAAATAATTCTCCGTGGAGTTGCATCACGTTTGGACTTCATTTGATATGGATTTTATGCGATACAAAAACAGGCAACAAACAGGAACTGGCACTGGGCACTAGATAAGTAAGTTAGTCCAAATAAATCATATAAAAAGTTGCCAAAAGTATGTAAAAATTGAATAATATTGGCATGAAACAATAAAAAATTATAGATACGACAGAGACGTATCACCATCCCAAGCTTAATTCCTGCTCGTCCTCGAGTAGGTAAATGATAAAAAAGATAATTTTTGATGTGGAATGCTACCTAGCATAAACTTGATCATATATATAGTCTGTCACAACCCTAGACTTTGCCTGTATTAGTTGCATTAGAGTGCATCATGCATCATGGCTAAATTCTGAAAGTTGAATTCAGGTTAGTCGAAACCCTCGGAAATCAGTTCAAAAATAATAAACATTTAAATCTCATCAAATGGGTCCAAGAAAATGTTCCTGTTACTCTGTGAAAATATTGGCAAGAGGTAAAACTCAAACCAATATTTTTGGAATCACAGAAATATTTATTTTTGGACATTTGAGTTAATTCATTAATTATTTGCATTAGACTTATATTTATTATATATTAAATATAACTCCAATAATTCTAAAAGTTGTGAGTGGCTTTGAATATATCTACCACGCCACCTAATAGTTTTTAGAATTTATAGAATGATTTGGTCTAAAATCAAATCAAAACAAATTAAACAAAATAGAAAACAATCGAAGTAAAAGAGAGAGAGAGAGGCTCACCAGTCTTACCTGGCACCCACCAACCGGCCCAGCACTGTAGCTGGGCAGCCCAACCCACTAGGGGCTCCTCCATGTCGTCTTCCACTTCCAACCAGTGGGCACGAGGGCATGTGCCCCACACGCGCGCACGCGGCCCCAGCCACCTCCTTCTTGCCGCCGCTTTTGGAGGCCGCTAAGACCGCTACGCAACTCCCTGGACCCTTCCTCTCACTCCCTCGAGCTTTTTCCCCTCCTCTGCTCTCTCTCCCTCTCGTCACCGAACACACCCGCCGCCGCCGTTCGTCGTTGCAGTAGCAACAACCACCCCCTCACCCCTCCTCTATGTCCCAGAGCTCTACCTCGCTGCCCTTCATTGTCTATGTCAACCACACGCCGCCGGAAGCCCTGCATCCACGCCATCATCATCATCTTCCTCATCGGCAACCGTAGTTCGCCGCCACTAGACCCTTCCCAACCGCACCGACTATGCCATTTCGTTCACTATGAGCTCCGATGTAGATATGCTAGCCGTCGTACCCGAGCACCACCGTCCGCCATGGTCGATGCCCTGGCTACTGTCGAGCTCGTCCCGCTCTGCTATGCTGCCCCTCGTGCTCCCGGTGACTCCAGGGAGCTGTAGACCCCCTCAGCTGGGCACCCCTGGCTCCGTAGCCCCATGTCGCTCAAACCCATGGCTCTGGCCAATGCAAAGCTCTTTGCCAACGCCATTTCAGGCCACACTAGCCCCTCCTGTTTCCCTAGCAGATGCGCGGGAATGCCAGCTTGCTGTAGAGCCAAACCCCGTCGCAAATCGCTACCTGTAGCGCGAGCTCGAGCAACTCCGGCGTGCCTCCGTTGCGCTGGATGGTCACCGGCGGCTAGCCCCGGCCACACTGATGTGGCATCATTAGTTTAGAGTTAAGCACATGCTTAATTAACCACCCCCAACACAGTCACTGACACGCGGGCCCCGGAGATAATTAGCCCCGGTTTATCATCCACTTAAAAGTGAGCCTATGACATGTGGGCCCTGCAGGTTAGGTTTGACCTAAACCGACCCTGTTGACCATGTTGACATCACCCTGACGTAATATTGATGCAGTAAACATTTTCTGGGATTTCAAAATAAATCATAAATGATTTATAAATTTTAGAAAATGTCCAAAACTTCTAAAAAGCATATAAATTCAACTGTCACTTAGAATGAAAAGATTTATATATGAAAAATGATCAGAAAAATCCAATCTATCCATTTGTACCATTTTCATGCATGTTAGAACAACTTATAGCTGCTGTTTAGGACAAATCATATAAATGGCATTTGAATATCCACATATGGTGTTTGAATTTGAATTTTGGATTCAAACCAACTTCATTTAACCTGTTGCTAGTTGCATTAGCTCAAATCATAGCATATTGACATGTCATTATCATGCATCATAATTGTTGCATTCCATTGATTGTGTTCTTCCTTGTTTGCCGGTATTTATCCCCTCTCAGTAGACGTGGTTCCGACGATGTGATTGATGACACCGATAAAGAACTATACTATCTTCAGAAGTGCCAGGCAAGCTAAACCCCCTTGTTCATTCCGATACAATCCCACTCTCTCGATCCTTCTCTTTTTTACTGCATTAGGACAACGATTCATCTGTTACATGTTGCGGTAGTGGAACCCCTTTTCCTCTGCATGACCTGTTGTTGCGACAGTAAATAGATGAAACCCACTAGCATGAGTAGGATTGTTTGAGCCATGTTGTGCCTGCTCATTCATGCTAGTTTGTCACGCCTGCTACTGCTTAGAGTTCAGTCAGGTCTGATTCATCAGGGATGATTTGGAATGTTGTGAACATGTCCTATTGTTGAGAGCTAAGTGTGTGAACACGATTTGGTATAGGTACCGGTGAGAGGCCATGTAGGAGTACATGGTGGGTTATCTCATTGAAACCATCCTCAGGAACTGAGTTCTGTGTTTGCGATCCATGAATAGCTACTACCACACGCTGGGCCCTGAAATATGACCCCGCTCGAATTATTAACCGCCCATGTCCTCTGTCCAAGAGTTGCAAGTAGTTTCTGGTGTTTGTAGTATGGTGGAGGCCGTGAACAGTGCTGACCTGAGGGGTGGGCTGTGATGCAGTAGGCACGTGGCCTGGTGTACCGAGTCGCCCGTTTGGTGACCCGGGAACCCCACACACATCGTTCGGGGACGTATGTGGAAACCTCAGTCAGACTCACTGCGGATGGAACCTGAATAGGCGATAAACCTGGACTAGGGACTTGTGTGGTTAGTCAGGTCGTGGTCTACACCCACGTCGGCTTTCGCGTGAAGGCTACCGAGCACATGTCGTGTGCAGACGCTAAGTGGTGGAAACATGTGTGAAGAAGTACACCCCTGCAGGGTTAACATCATCTATTCGAATAGCCACGTCTGTGATAAAGGACCTCTGGGTTGCCTATATAGTTCATAGACAAGTGGAAGTGGATACTCTAAAATGTGCAAGATAAGTATGAGTGCTATGGATGGCATTCTCGTTGGGAGACGTGAGCGGATCCATAGTGGTGTATTGATATGGTGAATATGCAGACTCGTGTGCGCCACCTCAAGAGAGTTACTTGCAGTCGCAGTTCAGGATAGCCACCAAGTCAATGCTGGCTTGCTGCAGTTAAACCCCACCATCCGTTTCTTGATAATGATGCATATGTAGCTAGCTCTAATGTAAGTCTTGCTGGGTATATTTGTACTCACGTTTGCTTAATTTATGTTTTGCAGAGAGACTCCAGTCTCACTAGTAGTTCCACGTGGACTTCGACGTTTAGCTTGTTACCTCAGCTATGATCTCGTGCCCTCCGGAGGGTCTTGTAGATAGTCAGGCTTCTCAGCCCTTTTCATTTGTAGTTGTCTGTACTCAGGAATGTTAAGCTTCCGCATGTGCTATTGGTTTGTATGCTCTGAATGTTGGGTTATGATACCCATGGTTGTAATACTTGGCTCCTCGGAGCCTATTGAATAAATACTTTGAGTCATAAGGTTTTTTTGTGATGCCATGTTGTATTTACACATATCGAGCATATTGTGTGTATGTTATTGAAATGCTTGGTATGTGTGGGATCCGACAACCTAGTTGTTTATTCCTGATAGCCTCTCTTACCGGGAAATGTCTCCTAGTGCTTCCACCGAGCCATGGTAGCTTGCTACTGCTCCGAAACACTTACACTTGCCAGCATGTGTCCTTATTTGTTCCCATGTCTGTCCCTTCGGGGAAATGTCATGCGTTGTTCCTTTAAGTCCCTGTAGCTTGCTATGTCTTGGGTTCATATGTTGTTGATCGACACGTTCGTTGCTAGGTCATGTATGTCTGTCCCTATAAGTTAGCGCCACCTTGGGTTTATGACTAGTCATGTCGGCCCGGGTTCTTTGTCATATGGATGGTAGCGATACTATCATATATGTGAGCCAAAATGCGCAAATGGTCCTGGGCCAGGTAAGGTGGCACCCATGGGAATACCGTGTGTGAGGCCGCAAAGTGATATGATGTGTTACATGCTAGATCAGTGTGACTTAGGATTGGTGTCCTGACAGCTTTGGTATCAGAGCCTGACCGCCTATAGGATTACCAAGCCAAACTGGTCGAAGATAAGTTTAGAAATTCTTTAGTTATATAAGGGAATTTTTGTGTAAGGTAACATAAGGCTCTTTTACTCCTTATACCTTATGCCCTTCTGATCCGAGTCATCCTATCTTTCCTAGAGAGTTAAGGAACTAGGCTTTCTCTTCTTTCTATCAGGATCATGTGTTACTAATCCCTAGACTTATACGATTGATGGATTAAGGCCTCTGTTCAGGTTCTAGTACTCCCGTATGTTGACCGTTGATCTCGGAACCTTGATATTGTGATGATCGAGTGGTTATGCCACCATTTTTGCAGGATGTCTCAAATCTTTTTGAGCATTTACAGTTGTTATGCTGTCCGAGTCATCCTAGATTTCTAAACAATCTGATGCATTCGCAAAATCCTTTCCCTCTGGTTTCAGTGTTCTTGAGGCCAGGTTAACCACACTAATCAGTGAGTTGAGGTACTCTATTGCCACGATGTATATGTTGGAGCTATTATTATGACCCTAGGTGTCTTAGGGGATTATCTAGTAATCTATCCATGTCTTGTGTCCAGTGTGATGACTCTAGCCATTATTCTTGAAAGCATCCCGTGATGCCACTTAGTAGTAGGTATTCTATTCCCAGGTTTTTGAACCCGAGATTCACCCTACTTCATTCATGTTGATAGTGCTTGCTTGTTCCTTTAGGATCTTAGTAACCTTTGCATTAGTCCTCGAGGTCCGTGGTATTTCCTTCTTCCAAATACTATGAACCGCTTATGGCAGAAGTTCTTTAAACCAAAAGATCACAACAAAGAGTGCTCTCGATGAGTTCTCCATTCTATATTGTGACTCTGTCAGTTCTACCTTTCTGCATGGGTTGTCCGGAAGAAATATGTTGAACTCGTTCGACATGCTAATCCATGCATCCACAACTTAGGAAATCATATGTTCTTTTGGGTTGTCTCTCTTTAGTTGTTTTGTGGCCCTCGTCTATCAATTGATATACATGAGTAGTTATGCATTCGTGTTATCGATGCCTATTATTTCTGTGGTCCGTCAAGCCATTCTATTCTGGAATGACTAGGAGAAACAAACTCCAGTACCCTATCCATATCTAGGATTGGGTCAAAGTAGTTGTAATCCGCAAATCAAAATGCCAATCTAGCTTTTGGTTCTGCTCTACCCTGAAGTATTACTCACTTTATGTCAGGAATATCGTGATAGTTGCACCACCTTTTATGAATTCTTGACACAGTGATACTTCTTGCCATGATTGTTCATTCCTTGGTTTTTGTGTAATTGTAACCGGAATGCCGACAAGTGAATCGTGATGTGTGAAATCAATACTTCTAACAACTCCGTTGCTTGGTAGTTAAAGGACAATAATTTCATCCTTAGTGTGTTGGTTATTGAACCATCATCCTAAGTTAGATTGTGCTACCTATACCATTTTCTTGGTGCACCCTTCGATCAATGAGTTTGGGTTATGTTAACTCCTTGTTCTTCTGATCACATTGTCTTGCCCTGAAAAGCAAGATTGTTCTTGAGCTTAATAACATATCGGTGGTTCGTGATTCTCCGAATATCTTCTCAGAAGTATTACCAGGTTGTCACCTGACCGCTATGTTGAGTTCGTGATCAAGTTGGTTTCCTGTAAACCACCCATTCTCCAAGATTCTTTGTTGGGTACCCCTAATATAGTTGGTTGAGCTAAATGACAACTTGGAGAGTTGGAAGATAAAAGCTTGTCCGACTTGGTTCATTCTAAAGGATTTTTTTGTGCGTATGTGTGTTGAACAAAGATGACATTTTCATCGACTGACCCTCGTGATTAGTTGTTGGATCTATTGTCTTGTCAAAACCTTGATTTGAGTGTGGGCTATCATCAAATCAAATCAGAACTAACAATCTTCATAATGTTGTCTTACTCGTGGTTGATCCCTCGAGCATACACCATTATATTCTTTGGTCTGACCAATGCTATCACTCGTTCACATAATTATGGAATTCCATCTTCATGACAACTTGGATGAGTTGTTGTTGAGCCCATCGACAACATGCTTATCTCCTCCACGATTTTGTTGAACATTAAGCTAGTGTCAGAAACTTTATAAGCAATGTATTCATGTCCCGTTCATGAAGCATATGTTCGGATGAAAGAAGTGACTTCCTCTAATTCATGTGCATATGATGCAAGTTGTCGTCGTGATTTCGATAAAGCTTGTTTTGTTTCCCATGGAATCATCCCAAGTCAGTCATGCATATGTGCGAAGCATTCTATGGTTTGGAGACTTGCAACCTTCATTACATATGTATCCCTTGCACACCAAGACACTGATTTATTTGTTCAAGGAAAAGGAGTTCCTTCATAAGAGCTAATCCGGACTTATGTAAGACTTTGATATCCTCCTTGATGGTTCCCAACCAGAACTCAGTAGTGTTTTGCTGTAAGACTACTATGTGGTCATGCTTGTCTGGGATAGCGTGTACACATGTGTGTAGCAGAACTAGCTCATGTTTTGGAGCTTGCCATCGTAGTTCATTCCCCGAGAATCTCACAACGTCATCTCGTCGATTTGTGTTGCACACTTTCATTTTTCTTTCTAGACTTGATGAGTCTGGAATATTCTAACACCAACCAGATCTAAATCTCAGGTAGATATGATGGTTGGAACGTTTCCCAAGAACTATAATATTGGTCTCTTCTAACCCGGTAAAGTGGATGTCGTGGCTAACACACCCAGCCGAGGAAGATCTATTATTGTAGTATCTTGATTGAGGAAGTTGGCCACCTTCCCATAAGGATTTCATAGGATTTACTCCAATAATTGTTCCTTATGGATTCTTGTGCTCCCAAAGTCCGACCTTTTACTTGATGTTCTAGACACCAAACCATATCTTTAAATGGGTTACAGTAGCCCATCAAGGAGAACATTAGAAGCGGAGTGCTAAATTTTTCTCGGTCGATCATCCAGATTTTGTTTCCTTGGCCTTGCTAAGGTGAAATCTGAGAAGATGTCATTTTCCTTTGCATCTGCATCTTCCACTAACATTCATCATGGTAGTATGTTGTGTTGTCGGGATCCTTGACACGGATGTTGGTAAAACCTTGATGAATATGGAAATGCTCAAGATCTTGAGAGCTTGCGCAAGCACTAGGTTTTATCATCGGCATTAATTGG
Source organism: Triticum aestivum (assembly GCF_018294505.1). Classification (NCBI taxonomy): domain Eukaryota; kingdom Viridiplantae; phylum Streptophyta; class Magnoliopsida; order Poales; family Poaceae; genus Triticum; species Triticum aestivum. Next base: position 542,858,774 of record NC_057795.1, read on the forward strand.
GATTTGATCTAAGTTTTCTTGATTATGCTATAACCCTTCAAACAGTGGAATCACTCTCTACTGTTGAGTTTCTCCCCAGTTACTAGAATCATTCCCAGTGTTTGCATTTTGTTCCTAGCTTGCACCGCCATTGTGCCATCCTACCATGGACTACCCTTCTCAGTAATTACTGGTCAGGATCATCTTCAAAAGTGGTCCTACCATGGGTCCCATCCATTTCCGATGATAAGCAAAACCATCCATTGAATTGTCTTCAACAAGGTAGTCCACATCATCCATCCTAGTACGAGTATGCCGTTTCCTCGAACTCCATCAAACGGTCATTTTAGAATTGCCTCAAGCTGGTATAGAAAGTTTCAATGGTCTATGTATCAAAAGTAGTTCTTTTTGCCACATAAGGGAATAATCCTACGAATCACCTCCTCGAAGGTGCCCCATTATGGAATCACGGCAATTTATCTCCTCACTACTCTGATAGTAGTGCACCTTCTTACCCAAGCATGGAATTGTTGCATATCAAGTGAACCTTCATCGTCTATTCCACTCCATCACTTTAGATGTATATTTAGCTCAAGAGATGTTCCTACGTCTCACTCCATGAGTTGATCTTGAGTATTGCTCAATATTCAAGACGATCAATTCTTCTAGAGTTTCCCTTTCTCCTCATTGTCATATTGGATGGAGTTCTCACAGCAAGACACCGAGACAAACATGATGATCTAATCGACGTTCCTAGGAAGTGCAAGATGGATCATGAAGATCGTGTTAGCTTTGTGTCCCCTCTGTCTTCTTACCTCACGTCTTGAATCTTGGGACAAGATTCTTGTTTAGTGGGGGTGAGTTGTGACAGCCCTAGACTTTGCCTGTATTAGTTGCATTAGAGTGCATCATGCATCATGGCTAAATTTTGAAATTTGAATTGAGTTTAGTTGAAACCCTCATAAATCAGTTCAAAAATAATCAACATTTAAATCTCATCAAATGGGTCCAAGAAAATGTTCCTCTTACTCTATGAAAATATTGGCAAAGAGGTAAAACTCAAACCTATATTTTTGGAATCATCGAAATATTTATTTTTGGACATTTGAGTTAATTCATTAATTATTTTCTTTGGACTTATATTTATTATATATTAAATATAACTCCAATAATTCTAAAAGTTGTGAGTGGCTTTGAATATATCTACCAGGCCACCTAATAAGTTTTAGAATTTATAGAATGGTTTGGTATAAAAATCAAATCAAAACAAATTAAACAAAACAGAAAACAACAGAAGTAAAAGAGAGAGAGAGAGAGAGGCTCATGAGTCTTAGCTGGCACCCACCAACTAGCCCAACACTTTAGCTGGCCGGCCCAGCCCACCAGGGGCTCCTCCCTGTCGTCTTCCACCTCCTACGAGTGGGTAGGAGGGCGTGTGCCCCGCATATACGCACATGGCCCCACTCACCTCTTGCTTGCCGCCGCTTATGGAGGCCGGTAAGGCGGCCACGCAACTCCCTCGACCCTCCCTTTCACTCCCTCGAGCTTTTTCCACTCCTCTGCTCTATCACCCTCTCATCACCGAGCACACCCGCCGCCATGGGCAAAATTAACAAATTTGACCTTAGAGCGAAAGTATTTTACAGACTACACTGTTTTGGAAAATATTTCACACCACTGACCCTTTTGTGCAACTCCTTACAGCTAGGCGCTGCACTCTACTGTGCAACTCCTTACAGCTAGGCGCTACACGGTGTAGTGCAACGCGTTACTGTCGGGCGCTACACAGTTGTGGCGTCTGGGTGTTAGGCGCTGCATAGTAGAATGCAGCGCCTTAATGTGGGGCGCTGCACATTAGGGGTCAGCTGGGTGAAATACTTTCAAAAGCAGTTTAGTTTGTGAAATAGTTTGGCTCTGAGGTCAAATTTGTGCCTTTTGCCCACCGGAGCAGTTCGCCGTTGCCGTAGCAACAACCACCCCTCGCCCCTCCTCCGTGTCCCAGAGCTCTGCCTCGCTGCCCTTCGTCGTCTACATCAACCACACGTCACCGGAAGCCCTGCATCGACGCCATCATCATCATCTTCCTCGTCGGCCACTACAGATTGCTACCATTAGTACGCCGCCACCATACCCTCCTCGACTGCACCGACTACGCCATCTCGTTCACTGTGAGGTCCACTGCAGTTCCTCTCTCCCAGCTTGGTCTATTTCGTGTCGTAGCTATGCTAGCCATCATACCCGAGAGCCGCCGTCCGCCATGGCCGATGCCCTGCCTGCTGGCGAGCTTGCCCCGCTCTTCTATGCTGCCTCTCGTGCTCCTGGTGACTCCACGGAGCCGTAGACCCCCCCTAGCTGGGGACCCCTGGCTTTGTAGCCCCATGATGCTCAAACCCGTGGTTCCGACCACCGCAAAGCTATTCATCGGTGCCGCTTCAGGCCACCCTAGCCCCTCCTATTTTCCCTAGTAGATGTGCGGGAATGCCAGCTCACCGTAGAGCCAACCCCGTCACAAACCGCTGCCTCTAGCGCGAGCCCGAGCAACTCCGGCGTGCCTCCGCCGCACTGGATGGTCGTCGGCGGCTAGTCCCTGGCCAAACTGACATGGTGTCATTAGTTTAGAGTTAAGCACACACTTAACTAACCACCCCCTAACACAATCACTGACACGCGGGCCCTGCATATAATTAGCCCCGGTTTAACATCCACTTAACAGTGAGCCTATGACATGTGGGCCCCGCAGGTCAGGTTTGACCTGTACCGACCCTGTTGACCATGTTGACATCACCCTGATGTAATGCTGACGCAGCAAACATTTTCTAGGATTTTAAAATAAATCAGAAATGATTTATAAATTTCAGAAAATGTTCAAAACTTCTAAATATCCTATAAATTCATCCGTAACTCAGAATGAAAATATTTATATTTGAAAAATGATCAGAAAAATCCAATCTATCTATCTGCACCATTTTCATGCATGTTAGAACAACTTATAGCTGCTGTTTAGGAAAAATAATATAAATGCATTCGAATATCCACATATGGAGTTTGAATTTGAATCTTGAATTCAAACCTACTTCATTTAACCTATTGCTAGTTGCATTAGCTCAAATCACGGCATATTGACATGTCATTATCATGCATCATAATTGTTGGATTGCATTGATTGTGTTCTTCCTTGTTTGCCGGTATTTGTCCCCTCTTAGTAGACGTGGTTCCGACGATGTGATCGATGACACTAATGAAGAACTATACTATGTTCAGAAGTGCCAGGCAAGTAAAACCCCCTTGTTCATTCCAATACAATCCCACTCTCTCACTCGTGCTCTCTTTTACTGCATTAGGACAACAACAATTCATCTGTTACATGCTGCGTAGTTGAACCCCTTTTCCTCTGCATGACCTGTCGTTGACACAGTAAATAGATGAAACCCACTAGCATGAGTAGGATTGTTTGAGCCATGTTGTGCCTCCTCATTCATGCTTGTTTGCCATGCCTGCTACTACTTAGAGTTGAGTCAGGTCCGATTCATCGGGGATGATTTGGAATGTTGTGAACATGTCCTACTGTTGAGAGCTAAGTGTGTGAACATGATCTGGTAAAGGTACCGGTGTGAGGCCATGTAGGAGTACCTAGTGGGTTGTCTCATTGAAACCATCCTCAGGAACTAAGTTTTGTGTTTGTGATCCATGAACAGCTACTACCACACGTTGGGCCCTGAAATATGACCCTACTCGACTTATTAATTGCCCTTGTCCTATGTCCAGGAGTTGCAAGTAGTTTCTGGTGTTTGTAGTATGCCGAAGGCCATGCGCAGCGCTGACTCGAGGGGTGGGCTGTGATGTGGTAGGAATGTGGCCCGGTGTACTGAGTCGCCCGTTTAGTGACTCGAGAACCCTGCACACATCATTCGGGGCTGTATGTCGAAACCTCGGCTGGACTCCCTGCGGATGGAACCTAAATCAGCAATAAACCTGGACTAGGGACTTGTGTGGTTAGTCAGGTCATGGTCTACACTCACGTCGGCTTTCGCTTGAAGTCTTCCGAGCACATGTCGTGTGCAGACGCTAAGTGGTGGAAACATGTGTGAAGAAATACACCCCTGCAGGGTTAACATCATCTATTCGAATAGTCGCGTACGCGGTAAAGGACCTCTATGTTACCTATACAATTCATAGACAAGTGAAAGTGGATACTCTAAAATGCGCAAGATCAGCGTGAGTGCTATGTATGGCATTCTTGTAGGGAGACGGGAGCGGATCCATAGTGGTGTATTGATATGGTGAATATGTGGACTCGTGTGCGCCACCTCAAAAGAGTTACTTGTAGTCATAGTTCAGGATAGCCATTGAGTCAAAGCTGGCTTGCTGCAGTTGAACCCCACCATCCCTTTGTTGATAATGATGCATATGTAGCTAGCTCTGATGTAAGTCTTGTTGGGTACAGTTGTACTCACGTTTGCTTAATTTATGTTTTGCAGAGAGACTCCAGTCTCACTAGTAGTTCGGCGTGGAATTAGGCGTTTAGCTTGTTACCTCAGCTACAATCTTGTGCCCTCTTGAGGGTCTTGTAGATAGGCAGGCTTCTCATCCCTTTTCATTTGTAGTTGTCTGTACTCAGACATGTTAAGCTTCCGCATGTGCTATTGGTTTGTATGCTCGGAATGTTGGGTTATGATACCCATGGTTGTAATACTTGGCTCCTCGGAGCCTATTGAATAGATACTTTGAGTTGTAGAGTTTTGTTGTGATGCCATGTTGTATTTGCACATATTGAGCATATTGTGTGTATGTTATTGAAATGCCTGGTATGTGTGGGATCCGACAACCTAGTTGTTTATTCTTGATAGCCTCTCTTATCGGGAAATGTCTCCTAGTGCTTCCACCGAGCCATGGTAGCTTGCTACTGATCCGGAACACTTAGGCTGGCCGACATGTGTCCTTGTTCGTTCCTGTGTCTGTCCCTTCGGGGAAATATCACGCGTTGTTCCTTTAAGTCCCTGTTGTCGGTGTCAAAACCTGCGGATCTCGGGTAGGGGGTCCCAAACTATGCGTCTAAGGTTAATGGTAACAGGAGGCGGGGGACATGATGTTGACTCAGGTTCGGGCCCTCTCTATGGAGGTAATACCCTACTTCCTACTTGATTGATCTTGATGATATGAGTATTACAAGAGTTGATCTACCACGAGATCGTGGAGGCTAACTCTAGAAGCTAGCCTATGATTATGATTGTTGTTGTCCTACGGACTAAACCCTCCGGTTTATATAGACACCGGAGAGGGCTAGGGTTACATTAAGTCGGTTACATAGAAGGGAATCTACATATACGAATTGCCAAGCTTGCCTTCCACGCAAAGGAGAGTCCCACCAGAAATGGGGCAAAGTCTTCAATCTTGTATCTTCATAGTCCAACAGCCCGGCATAAGCATATAGTCCGACTGTCCGAGGACCCTGTAATCGAGGACTCCCTCAGTAGCCCCCGAACCAGGCTTCAATGATGATGAGTCCAGCGTGTAGATTGTCTTCGGCATTGCAAGGCGGGTTCCTTCTCTGAATTTTCCAGATTACCTGTTGTAACGAGCAGTGTATGGCTTTCCATTTAATGTTGCACTCATCGGCTTTTGTATCTTAATAGTGTCAACCTCCACGTGTCAAGCGAATGCGAGAAGCTGGGGCATTTTTGCACTTGCCACCCTGACCATGTAAATAAATCGTCTATTAAAGAGACGGGGATCTTTAGATCCAAATCACACCATCTCCCCCCAAGCGAGGAATCATCAGAGTGCGCCCAAAAAACCATCCCATCATGGCCAGCCACCACAGTTCTTCCTCTCGCCCCTATAGCGCTAAGCCATGTGATTGGGAGAAGTGTACCGTATCCCACGGCCAATTAGTGAGGTTGCAAACCCAGGGGTTCCTTCCACCTGCATATCTTGTCCCCGTTCGGGCCGGACTAGCCACTTTTGATGGCGGGGAGCAAGCGGAGAATTTTCCCAACCCATCTAGGGGAGCGAGTGTGCCTTGTCCCTTACTTGCCGAGTGGCATCGGATTTCCATTCCATCCGTTCCTTGGCAGGCTCCTAGAGTATTATGGCCTCCAGCTGCACAATTTCACCCCTGCTTCTATCCTGCGCAGGTTATGTCACCCTTTGCGAGTTATTCCTGGGTTGCGAAGCTCATTTCAAGCTATGGAAGAGGCTATTCTGCCTCGTCCCTCGCAATCAGGAGGGATCAATATTCCAAGTGGGCGGAGCCGAAATATGGCACATCGCCGGGACCAGATACTTGTCCGGCACTCCGAAGAAGGTATCCGAAGATTGCCCTTCCGAGTGGTTTTATATAGAGGACGTCTCCCTTCCTGACCCTATCTGAATTGGTCTTCCTGAGTTCACAAATGCTCCATTGAGGAAGCGCCGTAGTTGGCGCCCTCGAAGCCACAAGGAGGAAGATAGCAGAGAGGTCCTTCAACTGATGGGCAGGATAGAAACGCTTGCCCAATCCGGATTGACAATAATCGAGGTTATGTCTATATGCATTATGCGGGGGGTGTAGCCACTCCAGTATCGAGGGCGTCCCATGTGGCACTTCAATGGAGAAGATGATGCCACCCGCTGTGGCCAGAAAGGTCCGGACTCCGCCACTGCTCTGGTGAAAATACTATCCGATCTATACAAAGGGGAAGAAGAGGAGTTCATCCGCATTAAGCCATGGGATGGATTTTCCATGTACAACCCCCCTAGCTGGGTGAGTTGCCATCCTTTACTCAACTCTATCCATTCTTGCGGTTTTTATCACAAAAATTTATCTTGCCATTCCATATCACGAAACACTAAAAGCTATGAGGGAGGTCCACAGCCCACCTCCACAGCCAGAGGACCCCAACCGGGCCCTCGACCCCGGACTCGAAGAGGATCCAGACATATTTGTGGAGTTTGACGGCAGGGTGTTTTACCAGGCGAGCTATGACGGCACCTTGGTGGCCATCATTGCCAACTATCCCGGCTTCCTCCCAGCATCACATGTAAGTAAACAGGAGACTTATCTTCCAAAAAGGATTTTACTCTTTCCGTCTTACCGATCACACATATATTATGCTATAAAGGGAAGGCCATCGGCGCGCCATGCCAAACCCACGGCGACTCACCAACAAGGGGAGCCCAAACCGGGCAGGCTTCAAAAATGTGTGACACCCCAAAAATTTAACCTTGTTTTATTAATCAAAATTTTGCCAGGAAACTTAAACTTTTATTTTCTCGATTTCCTTTTGATTTCAGAACCATTCTTTGCTTTATTATTATGGAGTTTTTACCCCAAGTGAAAACTTTTCAATCATGGTTGGACTTATTTGCCCTCTCAAATAAAACAATTCTTTTATCAGTGGGATTATTTGCATAATTATTTTTCCTTGAGCCTTATTTCTTTAAAAATGATTTTTATAAGTTTCAGGGCCTCTTTTGCCCTACAACCCTTCTATAAATTTATTTAAAAATCCCACCAAAATTTGGGGATGTCATGTGATGTTTTAAAATCACTTTTATGCAAAAATATATTTCATTCTTTGGATATTTTGAGCTTTACATCAAATTTCCAAATCTGGTCCAGTGGGCAATTTTACACTACAACCTATTTAAATATTTCTTTAAAACTTCTACCAAAATTGTGGGATGTTAATAGGAGTATATTATTCAACTTTATGCAAAAACCTAGTTATGTCCTTTGAAAAATTTGAGTGAATCATCCTCATTTGCATTCTGGTTCAACTGGGTGATTTGTACTGCAACCATCTTTTTGCTTGCCCTTTTTCCCATGATTTTTCCTCCTGCTTGTAGACCACCCTGCAAAACCATTAAGTCCAGGAGAGTGGCCCCATGGGAGTATTTTTTGTCCATGAAACTATGCCATTTACCTTCTGTCCAGAACTGAAGATTTGCAAAACTTGCACTAGCAAGTTTGTTCTTTTGCCGAAATGACCTTACCACTCTCTTTTGCATCTAAAGAGACCCCAACCTGGAGAGTTTGTCCACCCCAAGAAATGCCTAGGTGCATGTGGCATTATGTCAAGCACCTTGTGTGCATGGCCAGATTTGGCATAAGTTTTAGTTTACACTATGAACTTGATCCACTGACCCAGCAACCTTGTCCACTAAGCTCCTAGCTACTCCTAACCTATGTCTACTATTTGCCAGCCTCACCCAAGCTCGGTGGCATGCACTGGCATTTCGCCGAGCACCTGGTGAGCGTGCTCTGGGCGCGCCCAGAGCGCGCATTTTGCACGTGCCGCGCCCGAGCCGCCGCGCCCCTGGCCTGTTCCCCGAGCTTATCCAAACCCTCTGCCGCTCGCAGCATATGGCCAAGCCTCGACCCGTACCTCCTCACGAGCACCACAGCCCCTCACCACGTCTCCTGCAAGCCAGAAGCTAGCCGCCACTGCCGCCCAACAACCTCTGCACAGGTCGGCGCCGCCCGAGCCACTCCCGCTCGCCAGCTCACCGCTGGAGCAGTGCCCCGCTCGTCCGCTAGCTCCTGCCGCCATCCCCATCCTCGACATGGTACCTTCAAGCTACAGAACGTCGGTCGCCGGCATCCTTATCCACCGCCGCGGAACCGACCTCGTCGCGCTATAAAAGGAGGCCCCCGAGCTCATCCGAGCACTCAGGCAACCTCAGGCCTCCCCCATGGCACCCCCACAGTCAGCAATCGTCGGGGGGAAGCCGTCTTCCCCAACTCCGGCCGGTTCGGTCGCCGCCACGTCCCAGCTCCGTTCACCGCAACCAGAGCGCCTCCCGTCCGTCCAACGCCACCACCTGACTCCACATGATCTTGCGGAGCCGCCCAGACCTTCAGCCTCGACGGAAAGCCACCGTAGTTCAAACCCCCAAAACTCCCGAAGCCACTGACCGCCGTGAAGCTCGCCGCCGATGACTCACTCCGTCCCCGCCGCCAAGTCGACCACCCGAAGGACCGCCTTGATCTCGCGGATCCATCCCTGTCCTTCGATCATCGAGGGACACCTCCGTTCACCGGCGAGCCTCGCCGGAGCTCCGCCTCTGTTCGGTCGGAGGAGGTGATGCGCGCGTGGACTGGTCAAACCTGACCAGTGGGCTAGGCGGGCCCACCGTCAGTGACCCAGCGCCGGTCCACGCTGGATAATTGAAGGCATATTTCCAGAGAATTTGGAGGGGAGATTATAACTTTCAAAGGTTTTGGAGTGCACCTCACCCCTCCACAACTTGAAGGCAAGCATTCTGAACTCGGGCATAATTTTTGTGTGTTGTCTGACACGGTTACAATACCACCTCGACACGGAGTGTCCGTTATTTTATGTGATGATATGTTCAAACTCATGAGTGCATATTAATGATCGCATGCATATTGGAGATTTCCTTGCTGTTGGAAATGGTCATGCTTGTGACAGTAATCATCCTCGTATGCTTTTCGTGCCTGCCGGAAGGAAGCCGGGAAAGTCTCTGTCTTGGGTAGACCTGAGCTTGTCCCTAGTTCCTCGTCGAGACGAGTGTGTCTGGTATGGCATGATGGGGTATGATGAGTGGTGATTCTGTCTATTGGATGAAATATATTCGTTGTGCTAATCATGCAGGGAATACTTAAACCTCCTGAGTCGACCATAGATCGAGTCTTGTTCCAGTAACCCCCGTACTTGTTTCGTACTACCACTTGTCCCTACAGCAGGTAGGGTACGGTTCAGTAAGTTGTCAACCCCTTTCTAGCACACACCGTACAGAGGGGCCAGGATGAGGGTACCATGGCCATGGATTAAAGCCAGTCATCCGGTCAGGGGGCATGGGTGTTTCCGGTTGGGACCGAGAGGGGAGGCCAGCCCTTAGAGCGCACGATATAAATTTGATCCCATGCTACGCGAGGTTGTAGCCTCCCCACTTAGAGTTTTGCTTGACAGGTGTCGTGGGTGATTCCAGACACCTGTAAGTTAAGATGGTGTGTGCAGGACAGGTGTGTTTTCATTTAAAAGACCGTAGACGGAATTAGTCCCGATGGACTAAAGGAATCTCTTACTCGTGGGTAAAGAGTACACCCTCTGCAGAGATTAAACCTATTCGAATAGCCGTGTCAATGGTTAAGGACTAAAGTCTGGGTTGGGTCAAGTGTCGGTCTTAGTGTCGGTCTTCAGAGGAGGAACTACTAAACCAGAATATGGATCATGACGTGTGACTTATGATGATTATGATTATAATTATTATGGACTAACCCCTTTATATTATTTGAAGTAATGGGTATCTCTGGGACGGTTCTACCTCCTGGATATTCACTGTTATTTACTTTCCTTATAAGCCCTTTATGTGGTGTCGCTGAGACGCCCGACTGTGGCATGCTTGTTAATTATTTACTCTATAAGCCCTTTATGTGGTGTCGCTGAGACGCCCGACTGTGGCATGCTTGTTAATTATTTACTCTATAAGCCCTTTATGTGGTGTCACTGAGACGACCGACTGTGGCATTCTTGTTAATTATTTACTCTATAAGCCCTTTATGTGGTGTCGCTGAGACGCCCGACCATGGCAT
>NC_057795.1:543169599-543396031 GCF_018294505.1 Triticum aestivum
AGTTGAAAAACTGAAAGTGATAAAGAAAAACTTTTACAAACTCTGTTTGATCTTGTTGTTACAAATATGTGAAGTCATCATTCAAGTTTTTAGCAAAGATTATGAACTAACCATATTCACAATAACATTTAGGTCTCATGTTTACTCATATCAATGGCATAATTAACTAGCGAGCAATAATAATAAATCTCGGATGACAACACTTTCTCAAAACAATCATAATATGATATAACAAGATGATATCTCGCTAGCCCTTTCTGAGACCGCAAAACATAAATGCAGAGCACCCCTGAAGATCAAGGACTGACTAGACATTGTAATTCATGGCAAAAGAGATCCAGTCACAGTCATACTCAATGTAAATTCATAACAATGCATGCAAATGACAGCGGTGTTCTCCAGCTGGTGCTTTTTAATAAGAGGATGATGACTCAACATAAAAGTAAATAGATAGGCCCTTCGCAGAGGGAAGCAGGGATTTGTAGAGGTGGTAGAGCTCGAGTTTTGAAACAGAGATAAATAATATTTTGAGCGGCATACTTTCATTGTCAACATAACAACCAAGAGATCTCGATATCTTCCGTGCTACATACATTATAGGCGGTTCCCAAATAGAATGGTAAAGTTTATACTCCCCCACCACCAACGAGCACATCCCATGGCTGGTCCGAAACAACGGGTACCGTCCAACTAACAACAATCCTGGGGAGTTTTGTTTGCAATTATTTTGATTTGATTTGAGAATGGGACTGGGCATCCCGGTTACCGGCCATTTTCCCGTGAATGATGAGCGGAATCCACTCATCGTGAGAATAACCCACCTAGCATGTAAGATATAGACAACCCTAGTTGATACATGATCTATTCGAGCATACAAAACAGAATTTCATTTGAAGGTTTAGAGTTTGGCACATACAAATTTACTTGGAATAGCAGGTAAATACCGCATATAGGAAGGTATAGTGGACTCATATGGAATAACTTTGGGGTTTAAGGAAGTGGATGCACAAGCAGTATTCCCGCTTAGTACAAATGAAGGCTAGAAAGAGACTGTGAAGCGACCAACTAGAGAGCGACAACAATCATGAACATGCATTAAGATTAACCAACAATGAGTGCAAGCATGAGTAGGATATAAATCACCATGAACATAAATATCGTGGAGGCTATGTTGATTTTGTTTCAACTACATGCATGTACATATGCCAAGTCAAGCCACTTGAATCATTCAAAGGAGGATACCACCCTATCATACCACATCACAACCATTTAATGACATGTTGGCACGCAAGGTAAACCATTATAAACTCCTAGCTAATTAAGCATGGCATGAATAGCTATAATCTCTAATTATCATTGCAAACATGTTTCATTCATAATAGGATGAATCAGGAATGATGAACTAATCATATTTACAAAAACAAGATAGGTCGAGTTCATACCAGCTTCTCTCATCTCAATCATTTCATCATATATCGTCATTATTGCCTTTCACTTGCATGACCGAACGGTGTGAATAATAATAGTAGTGCATGTGCATTGGACTAAGCTCGAATCTGCAAACATTTAATTCAAAGGGGAAGACAAGGTAATATGGGCTCTTTGTTAGATCAACAATAATGCATATGGGAGCCACTCATCATTTTCATCGTGGTCTTCTCCTCTCGGACCCCCCAAAAAAAGAAAAGAAATTCAAAGAAAAATAGAACTATTTACACGGGAAAGCTCTCAACAAGCAAAAGAAGAACCAGAAATCTTTTTGGGTTTTCTTTTAGTTACTACTACTACAAGCATGGAAAGTAAACTATCTAAAAGCTACAACTAATTTTTATGGGGTTTTTTCTCAAAGTTTTTGCAAACGCACAAGAAGAAAGCAAGAAAAGAAAATAAACTAGCATGGATAGTACAATGAAAAAGTATGAACTCCGACAACTAGAATGAGTGTATGAACATGAATATAATGTCTGTGAGAGATACGTACTCCCCCAAGATTAGGCTTTTGGCCTAAGTTGGTCTATTCCGATGGCTGGCCTGACGGATATCCAAAGTTGTAGTCGGGGTTGTACTGGGATGCGGCAGCTACTGCATGTAGAGCTGCAGCCTGGAGGTGGGCAGCCTCCGTCTTCCTCTCATATTCATTTGCCTCCTCCCTAGTTATAAAATATCTCCCATTTGCCTAAAAGTTAAAGAAAGTAGGAGCAGGAAGGGTAATATGGACAGCACGCCATCTGTCAAAGATTAGTTGGTACTAGAGGGATTGTTCGTTCCTCTCAAGAAACTGGTGGCGAACCATAGCATTATAATCTAGAAAAGCAGGTGGCAACTCAATATCATTTTCATTTATGGGTACACCAAGATAATCAGTTAAACGAGTTGCATAAATTCCACCAAATAAATCACCATTTTTATCATTAAGATGTAACCTTCGTGCAACAATGGCCCCCCAAGTTATATCGTTTATCACCTAATACCGCACTCTTGAGGACACTAAGATCTGGGACGCACATGTGACAAAGCTCATCTTTACCTTTAATGCATCTACCTATAAGGAGAGCAAAGTAATGTATGGAAGGGAAATGAATGCTCCCTATGGCAGCTTGTGTGATATCTCTAGTTTCTCCCACAGTGATATTAGCAAGAAAATCATTATATTCAAATTTGCGAGGTTCATTAAAGATGCCCCACTGTGGGATTTTGCAAGCAGTGTTAAAATATTCAAGGTCCATTGTATATGATTTATCATAGAGGTCAAATATAACAGTGTGAGTGTTGCGCTTAGACGAAAAGTTAAACCTCCGCACAAAGAAATCAGTAAGATGATAGTATTGGCGGTGCTTATCTGATACGAAGTCCTCAAGTTCAGCATTACACACATACTCATCAAATTCATTCTTGAAGCCAGCTTGGATCATAAATTCGTCCGACGGCCATTCGCATGGCCGCACTAGAGCTTCTCTTCGTGGTTCAAGGTCCAGCTCACGTATCGCGAGCCTCGGTGGTTGCTTCCTTGAAGAACCACCTTGGTACATTTTCCTAAACATTTTTCTTCCTCTGAAAAATTTCTGAAAATTTTAGTGACTCAAAATAGAAGTGAACCAAACTCAATAGGATTGATAGCAACTACTCCCACAAGTGCCTAGAGGCTATATCATGCATTAAAACTACTTTGGACCATATAAATTTGACATGCAAGCTCAAGAACAGGGTCACCTTAGCAGCAAAAATTTGCAATAAATAAAGCACTAGAACAAAAACTAATTGGACCATTGGAGGAGTCACATACCGAAGAACAATCCCCCAAAGTAGTTTTGTGAATGGAGCTTTGAGCAAGGAAATCGAAAATGGCAGCAAAACGAGCAAGAACACGGGTTTGAGCTACGTGATGATTTTTTCTGGAGGAAGACAAAGTGTGTGGGTACTAGAATAAGTGGAGGGGGGCACATGGGACCCATGAGGCAGGAGGGCGTGCCCAAGGGGTAGGGCGCGCCATCCACCCTCATGACCAAATGGTGGGTCCCCTTGGTGTGTTCTAAGTGCCAGAAATTCTCAAATATCCTACAAAAAAACATATCCAATTTTCAGGGCATTTGGAGAACTTTTATTTTTGGGGTATTTTTTATTGCATGGATAATTCAGAAAACAGACAAAAAATACTATTTTTACTTTATTTAAACTAAATAACATAGAGTAAAAGGAGGATACAGAAGGTTGTGCTTTCTAACTTCATCCATCTCATGCTCATCAAAAGGAATCCACTAACAAGGTTGATCAAGTCTTGTTAACAAACTTCTTCCGAATAACATGAAACCAGAGAATTTTCGAATAACACTAGGTTACCTCAACGGGGATATGCATGTCCCCAACAATAAGAATATCATATTTCTTTTTGACAGTAGGAAGAGGGAATTCAAAACCTCCAATAGTAATCGTTGAAAATTTTCCAATAGAATTTATACTATGAACTTGAGGTTGTTTCTTCGGAAAGTGTACCATATGCTCATTACCATTAACATGAAAAGTGACATTGCCTTTGTTGCAATCAATAACAGCCCCTGCAGTATTTAGAAAAGGTCTACCAAGGATGATCGACATGCTGTCGTCCTCGGGAATATCAAGAATAACAAAGTCCGTTAAGATAGTAACGTTTGCAACCACAACAGGCACATCCTCACAAATACCGATGGGTATAGCAGTTGATTTATCGGCCATTTGCAAAGAGATTTCAGTAGGTGTCAACTTATTCAAATCAAGTCTATGATATAAAGAGAAGGCATAACACTAACACCGGCTCCAAGATCACATAAAGCAGTTTTAACATAGTTTCTTTTAATGGAGCATGGTATAGTTGGTACTCCTGGATCTCCAAGTTTCTTTGGTATTCCACCCTTAAAAGTATAATTAGCAAGCATGGTGGAAATTTCAGCTTCCAGTATCTTTCTTTTATTTGTAACAATATCTTTCATATACTTAGCATAGGGATTCATTTTAAGCATATCAGTCAAACGCATACGCAAAAAGATAGGTCTAATCATTTCAGCAAAGCGCTCAAAATCCTCATCATCCTTTTTCTTGGATGGCTTAGGAGGAAAAGGCATGCGTTTCTGAACCCATGGTTCTCTTTCTTTACTGTGCTTCCTAGCAACGAAGTCTCTCTTATCATAACGTTGATTCTTTGATTGTGGGTTATCAAGATCAACAGTGGGTTCAATCTCTACATCATTGTTATTACTAGGTTGAGCATCAACATGAACACCATCATTAACATTACCACTAGGTTCATGTTCATTACGAGATTGTGTTTCAGCATCAGAAATAGAAATATCATTGGGATTCTCAGGTGTGTCTATAATAGGTTCACTAGAAGCATGCAAAGTCCTATCATTGTTCTTTTTCTTTTTCTTAGAAGGATTAGGTGTACCAGTACTATTCTCTGAGAATCTTGCTCAACTCTCTTAGGATGGCCCTCGGGATACAAAGGTTCCTGGGTCATTTTACGACCTCTAGTCATAACTCTAACATCATTATCATTATTCTTATTATTTAACTCATTGAGCAAATCATCTTGTGCCTTCAGCACTTGTTATACTTGAGTGGTAACCATGGAAGCATGTTTACTAATAAGCTTAAGGTCACTTTTAACTCTAGACATATAATCACTCAAGTGTTCAATCATATAAGCATTGTGTTTCAATTGTCTACCAAAATAAGCATTGAAGTTCTCTTGTTTAACAATAAAATTATCAAACTCATCCAAGCATTGACTAGCAGACTTATTATGAGAATATCACCTTCATCAAATCAATAGAGAGAATTTACCTTTACTGCCTGTGTCGGGTTATCAAGACCATGTATTTCTCCAGTAGGCGGTAAATTCTTAACAACTTCAGCTTTAATACATTTTTCTTTCATAGATTTTTTTGCCTCTTGCATATCATCGGGACTGAGAAATAGAATACCCCTTTTCTTCGGAGTCGGCTTAGGAGTTGGTTCAGGTAGTGTCCAATCATTATCATTACTCAATATATTATTCAATAGCAATTCAGCTTGCTCAATAGTTCTTTCCCTGAAAACACAACCAACACAACTATCCAGGTGGTCTCTGGAAGCATCGATTAGTCCATTATAAAAGATATCAAGTATTTCATTTTTCTTGAGAGGATGATCAGGCAAAGCATTAAGTAATCGGAGAAGCCTCCCCCAAGCTTGTGGGAGACTCTTTTCTTCAATTTGCACAAAATTAAATATTTCCCTTAAGGCAGCTTGTTTCTTATGAGCGGGAAAATATTTTGCAGAGAAGTAATAAATCATATCCTGGGGACTACGCACACAACCAGGAGCAAGAGAATTAAACCATATTTTAGCATCATCCTTTAGTGAGAATGGAAACAATTTAAGAATATAATAATAGCGAATTTTTTCCTCATGAGTAAATAGGGTGGCTATATCATTCAATTTAGTAAGATGTGCCACAACAGTTTCAGATTCATAGCCATGGAAAGGATCAGATTCAACCAAAGTAATTAACTCAGGATCGACAGAGAATTCATAATCCTTATCAGTAACACAGATAGGTGAAGTAGCAAAAGCAGGGTCATATTTCATTCTAGCATTCAAAGACTTCTCTTTCAGCTTAGCTAACAGTTTCTTAAGATCATATCTATCATTGCAAGCAAGAAAGTCTCTAGCAGTTACTTCATCCATAACATAACCCTCAGGTACAACAGGCAATTCATATCTAGGGGAGAATCTCCATCATCACTTTCATTAATATCATCAGTTTCAATAATTTCATTCTCTCTAACCCTAGCAAGTTGTTCATCAAGAAATTAACCTAGTGGCATATTTTTATCAAGCAGAGTAGTATCATCATAAGCATCATGTAGAGCAGAAGTGGCATCATCAATAACATGCGACATATCAGAATCAATAGCAGGTGTAGGTGTCACAAGTTTACTCAAAATAGAAGGTGAACCAAGTGCGGAGCTAGATGGCAGTTCCTTACCTCCCCTCGTGGTTGAGGGAAAAATCTTGGTACTTTGATCTTTCAAATTACTCATAGTGATCAACAGATATAAATCCCAAGTGACTCAAAGAATAGAGCTATGCTCCCTGGCAACAGCGCCAGAAAAAGTTCTTGATGACCCACGAGTATAGGGGATCGCAATTGTTTTTTAGGGTAGAGTATTCAATCCAAATTTATTGTTTCGACACAAGGGGAGCCAAAGAATATTCTCAAGTATTAGCATCTGAGTTGTCAATTCAACCACACCGGAAAGACTTAATATCTGTAGCAAAGTATTTAATAGCAAAGTAGTATGGAAGTAACGGTAACGGTGGCAAATAGTAGCGGTTTTGTAACAGTGGCAACGGAGAAGTAACTAAGCAAAGATCAATATGTGAAAAGCTCGTAGGCAATGGATTAATGATGGATAATTATGTCGGATGCAACTCATCATGCAACAGTTATAACATAGGGTGACACAGAACTAGCTCCAGTTCATCAATGTAATGTAGGCATATATTCCGAATATAGTCATACGTGCTTATGGAAAGAACTTGCATGACATCTTTTATCCTACCCTCCCGTGGCAGCGGAGTCCTATTGGAAACTAAGGGATATTAAGGCCTTCTTTTAGTAGAGTACCGGACCAAAGCATCAACATTTAGTGAATACATGAACTCCTCAAACTACGGTCATCATCGGGAAGTGTCCCGACTATTGTCACTCCGGGGTTTGACGGATCATAACACATAGTAGGTGACTATAATTTGCAAGATAGGATCAAGAACTCACAAATATTCATGAAAACATAATAGGTTCAGATTTGAAATCATGGCACTCATGCCCTAGTGACAAGCATTAAGCATGGCAAAGTCATAGCAACATCAATCATAGAACATAATGGATGCTAGGGATCAAACCTAACAAAACTAACTCGATTACATGGTAAATCTCATCCAACCCATCACCGTCCAGCAAGCCTATGATGGGATTGCTCACGCACGGCGGTGAGCATCATTAAATTGGTGATGGAGGATGGTTGATGATGACGATGGCGACGGATTCCCCTCTCCGGAGGCCCGAACGGACTCCAGATCAGCCCTCCCGAGGAAGAACAGGGCTTGGCGGCGTCTCCATATCGTAAAACACGATGAATCCTTATCTCTATTTTTTTTTCTTCCCGAACGTGAATATATAGAGTTGGAGTTGAGGTTGGTGGAGGTCCAGGGCACCCACAAGGCAGGGGCACGCCCTGGGGGGCGCCCTACACCCTCGTGGACAGGGTGTAGGCCCCCTTCTGTTGATTATTTCGCCAATATTTTTTATTAATTCCAAAACGTGACTCCGTGGAGTTTCGGGTCATTCCGAGAACTTTTATTTCTGCACAAAAATAACACCATGGCAATTCTGCTAAAAACAGCGTCAATCCTGGTTAGTTCCATTCAAATCATGCAAGTTAGAGTCCAAAACAAGGGCAAAAGTGTTTGGAAAGTTGATACGTTGAAGATGTATCATCTACCAACTCAAGCTCTGAAAATATGGTACATAGTGAAGGAAATATGCCCTAGAGGCAATAATAAAGTTATTATTTATTTCCTTATATTATGATAAATGTTTATTATTCATGCTAGAATTGTATTAACCAGAAACATGATACATGTGTGAATACATAGACAAACTGAGTGTCACTAGTATGCCTCTACTTAACTAGCTCGTTTATCAAAGATGGTTATGTTTCCTAGCCATGGACAAAAGAGTTGTCATTTGATTAACAGGATCACATCATTGAGAGAATGATGTGATTGACTTGAACCATTCCGTTAGCTTAGCACTTGATCGTTTAGTATGTTGCTACTGCTTTCTTCATGACTTATACATGTTCCTGTGACTATGAGATTATGCAACACCCGTTTACCGGAGGAACACTTTGCGTACTACCAAACGTCACAACATAACTGGGTGATTATAAAGGTGCTCTACAGGTGTCTCCGAAGGTACTTGTTGGGTTGGCGTATTTCGAGATTAGGATTTGTCACTCTGATTGTCGGAGAGGTATCTCTGGGGCCCTCTCGGTAATACACATCACTATAAGCCTTGCAAGCAATGTGACTAATGAGTTAGTTGCAAGATGATGTATTACATAACGAGTAAAGAGACTTGCCGGTAACGAGATTGAACTAGGTATTGATATATCGACGATCGAATCTCGGGAAAGTAACATACCGATGACAAAGGGAACAACATATGTTGTTATGCAGTTTGACCGATAAAGATCTTTGTAGAATATGTGGGAGCCAATATGAGCATCCAGGTTCCGCTATTGGTTATTGACCGGAAACGTGTTTCAGTCATGTCTACATTGTTCTCGAACCCGTAGGGTCCGCACGCTTAAGGTTTCGATGACAGTTATATTATGAGTTTATGAGTTTTGATGTACTGAAGATTGTTCAGAGTCCCGGATGTGATCACAGACATAACGAGGAGTCTCGAAATGGTCGAGACATGAAGATTGATATATTGGACGGCTATATTCGGATACCGGAATGGTTTCGGGGGTTATCGGATATATACCAGAGTATCAGGGGGTTATCGAAACCCCCTCGGAGGTTAATGGGCCTCATGGGCCCAAGTGGTGGAAGAGGAGAGGCGGCCAAGGGGCAGCCGCGTGCCCCTCCCCCCCCCCCAAGTCCGAAATGGACAAGGAGGGGGGGCGGCGCTCCCCTTTCCTTTCCCCCTCTCTCTCCTTCCCTCTCCTCTCCTACTCCAACAAAGAAAGGGGGAGTCCTACTCTCGGTGGGAGGACAACTCCTCCTGGCGCACCCCTCCTGGCCGGCCGGCCCCCTCCCCCTGGCTCCTTTATATGCGGGGGCAGGGGGCACCTCTAGACACAACAATTGATCATTGATCTCTTAGCCGTGTGCGGTGCTCCCCTCCATCATAGTCCACCTCGATAATATCATAGCGGTGCTTAGGCGAAGCCCTGCGATGGTAGAACATCAAGATCGTCACCACGCCGTCATGCTGGCGGAATTCTCCCTCGACACTCGGCTAGATCGGAGTTCGAGGGACTTCATTGAGCTAAACGTGTGCAAGAACTCGGAGGTGCCGTACTTTCGGTGCTTGATCGGTCGGCCGTGAAGACGTACGACTAGATCAACTGCGTTGTTCTAACGCTTCCGCTTTCGGTCTACGAGGGTACGTGGACACACTCTCCCCTCTCGTTGCTATACATCACCATGATCTTGTGTGTGCGTAGGAATTTTTTTGAAATTACTACGAATCCCAACAGTGGCATCCGAGCCTAGGTTTTATGCGTTAATGTTATATGCACGAGTAGAACACAAGTGAGTTGTGGGCGATACAAATCATACTGCTTACCAGCATGTCATACTTTGGTTCGGCGGTATTGTTGGATGAAGCGGCCCGGACCGACATTACACGTATGCTTACGCGAGACTGGTTCTACCAACGTGCTTTGCACACAGGTGGCTGGCGGGTGTCAGTTTCTCCAACTTTAGTTGAACCGAGTATGGCTACGCCCGGTCGGTTAAAACAACACTAACCTGACGAACTATCGTTGTGGTTTTGATGCGTAGGTAAGAACGGTTCTTGTTCAGCCCGTAGCAGCCACGTAAAACTTGCAACAACAAAGTAGAGGATGTCTAACTTGTTTTTGCAGGGCATGTTGTGATGTGATATGGTCAAGACGTGATGCTATATTTTATTGTCTGAGATGATCATGTTTTGTAACCGAGTTTTCGGCAACTGGCAGGAGCCATATGGTTGTCGCTTTATTGTATGCAATGCAATCGCCCTGTAATTGCTTTACTTTATCACTAAGCGGTAGCGATAGTCGTAGAAGCAATAGGTGGCGAAACGACTACGATGCTACGATGGAGATTAAGGTGTTGCGCCGGTGACGATGGTGATCATGACGGTGCTTCGGAGATGGAGATCACAAGCACAAGATGATGATGGCCATATCATATCACTTATATTGATTGCATGTGATGTTTATCCTTTATGCATCTTATCTTGCTTTGATTGACAGTAGCATTATAAGATGATCTCTCACTAAGATTTCAAGATAAAAGTGTTCTCCCTGAGTATGCACTATTGCCAAAGTTCGTCGTGCCCAGACACCACGTGATGATCGGGTGTGATAAGCTCTACGTCCATCTACAACGGGTGCAAGCCAGTTTTGCACATGCAGAATACTCAGGTTAAACTTGACGAGCCTAGCATATGCAGATATGGTCTCGGAACACTAAGACCGAAAGGTCGAGCGTGAATCATATAGTAGATATGATCAACATAATGATGTTCACCATTGAAAACTACTCCATTTCACGTGATGATCGGTTATGGTTTAGTTAATTTGGATCACGTGATCACTTAGATGATTAGAGAGATGTCTATCTAAGTGGGAGTTCTTTAGTAATATGATTAATTGAACTTAAATTTATCATGAACTTAGTACCTGATAGTATTTTTTTGCATGTCTATGTTGATTGTAGATAGATGGCTCGTGTTGTTGTTCCGTTGAATTTTAATGCGTTCCTAGAGAAAGCAAAGTTGAAAGATGATGGTAGCAATTACGCGGACTGGGTCCGTAACTTGAGGATTATCCTCATTGCTGCACAGAAGAATTACGTCCTGGAAGCACCGCTGGGTGCCAGGCCTGATGCAGATGCAACTGCAGACGTTGTGAACGTTTGGCAGAGCAAAGCTGATGACTACCCGATAGTTCAGTGTGCCATGATTTACGGCTTAGAACCGGGACTTCAACGATGTTTTGAACGTCATGGAGCATATGAGATGTTCCAGGAGTTGAAGTTAATATTTCAAGCAAATGCCCGGATTGAGAGATATGAAGTCTCCAATAAGTTCTACAGCTGCAAGATGGAGGAGAATAGTTCTGTCAGTGAGCATATACTCAGAATGTCCGGGTATAAAAGTCACTTGATTCAACTGGGAGTTAATATTCCGGATGATTGCATCATTGACATAATTCTCCAATCACTGCCACCAAGCTACAAGAGCTTTGTGATGAACTATAATATGCAAGGGATGAACAAGACTATTCCCGAGCTCTTCACAATGCTAAAGGTTGCGGAGGTAGAAATCAAAAAGGAGCATAAAGTGTTGATGGTCAATAAGACCACCAGTTTCAAGAAAAAGGGTAAAGGGAAGAAGAAGGGGAACTTCAAGAAGAACAGCAAACAAGTTGGTGCTCAAGAGAAGAAACCCATGTCTGGACCTAAGCCTGAGACTAAGTGCTTCTACTGCAAACAGACTGGTCACTCGAAGCGGAACTGCCCCAAGTATTTGGCGGATGAGAAGGATGGCAAGGTGAACAAAGGTATATGTGATATACATGTTATTGATGTGTACCTTACCAGAGCTCGCAGTAGCACCTGGGTATTTGATACGGGTTCTGTTGCTAATATTTGCAACTCAAAACAGGGACTACGGATTAAGCCAACACTGGCTAAGGACGAGGTGACGATGCGCGTGGAAAATGGTTCCAAAGTCGATGTGATCGCCGTTGGCACGCTACCTCTACATCTACCTTCAGGATTAGTTTTAGACCTGAATAATTGTTGTTTGGTGCCAACGTTGAGCATGAACATTATATCTGGATCTTGTTTGATGCGAGACGGTTATTCATTTAAATCTGAGAATAATGGTTGTTCTATTTATATGAGTAATATCTTTTATGGTCATGCACCCTTGAAGAGTGGTCTATTTTTGATGAATCTCGATAGTAGTGATACACATATTCATAATGTTGAAGCCAAAAGATGCAGAGTTGACAATGATAGTGCAACTTATTTGTGGCACTGTCATTTAGGTCATATTGGTGTAAAGCGCATGAAGAAACTCCATACTGATGGACTTTTGGAATCACTTGATTATGAATCACTTGGTACTTGTGAACCATGCCTCATGGGCAAGATGACTAAAACGCCGTTCTCCGGAACTATGGAGCGAGCAACTGATTTGTTGGAAATCATACATACTGATGTATGTGGCCCAATGAATATTGAAGCTCGCGGCGGGTATCTTTATTTTCTCAACTTCACAGATGATTTAAGCAGATATGGGTATATCTACTTAATGAAACATAAGTCTGAAACATTTGAAAAGTTCAAAGAATTTCAGAGTGAAGTTGAAAATCATCGTAACAAGAAAATAAAGTTTCTATGATCTGATCATGGAGGAGAATATTTGAGTTACGAGTTTGGTTTACATTTGAAACAATGATCCAGGTTCCGCTATTGGTTATTGACCGGAAACGTGTTTCAACCATGTCTACATTGTTCTCGAACCCGTAGGGTCCGCACGCTTAAGGTTTCGATGACAGTTATATTATAAGTTTATGAGTTTTGATGTACCGAAGATTGTTCGGAGTCCCGGATGTGATCACAGACATAACGAGGAGTCTCGAAATGGTCGAGACATGAAGATTGATATATTGGACGACTATAATCGGACACCGGAATGGTTTCGGGGGTTATCGAATATATACTGGAGTATCGGGGGGTTATCGGAACCCCCCCCCCCCACCCGGAGGTTAATGGGCCTCATGGCCCCAAGTGGTGGAAGAGGAGAGGCGGCCAAGGGGCAGCCGCGTGCCCCTCCCCCCCCCCAAGTCCGAATTGGACAAGAAAGGGGGGCGGCGCCCCCCCCCCCCTTTCCTTTCCCCCTCTCTCTCCTTCCCTCTCCTCTCCTACTCCAACAAGGAAAGGGGGTGTCCTACTCCCGGTGGGAGGAGGACTCCTCCTGGCGCACCCCTCCTGGCCGGCCGACCCCCTCCCCTGGCTCCTTTATATACGGGGGCAGGGGGGCACCTCTAGACACAACAATTGATCATTGATCTCTTAGCCGTGTGCGGTGCCCCCCTCCATCATAGTCCACCTCGATAATATCATAGCGGTGCTTAGGCGAAGCCCTGCGACGGTAGAACATCAAGATCGTCACCACGCCGTCGTGCTGACGGAACTCTTCCTCGACACTCGGCTGGATCGGAGTTCGAGGGACGTCATCGAGCTGAACGTGTGCAAGAACTCGGAGGTGCCGTAGTTTCGGTGCTTGATCGCTCGGGCCGTGAAGACGTACGACTACATCAACCGCGTTGTTCTAACGCTTCCGCTTTCGGTCTACGAGGGTACATGGACACACTCTCCCCTCTCGTTGCTATACATCACCATGATCTTGTGTGTGCGTAGGAATATTTTTGAAATTACTACGAATCCCAACACATAGAAAGATCAATCGCGGGAAGATGCACCTTCTAATGCTAAGACAACAAGTAAAACTACACTAGATGTTCTATGTGTTTGACATCCTCCTTCATTGAGGAAATAATCTAAGGTTGATATGTTTATTTGTTAAGCAAATGTAAAGAAGAAGAAAATTGAACAATAGGAGAAGAAAATGACTGCACACAAGGAGAATATGGAAGTTGAACATAAAGTATTGTTGTCTATATTACGTTCTTCTTTTGCGAAAAACAAGAACAAAAATTTGTGCATTTGAGTTCACTAAATTTGTTCGGCGTATAGAGAGTTGTTGAGGTAACTATCTTCCAGCAATAAAAGACGCGAAAAATCATAGTTCGTTTGCCCGTCTAATCCATCTGCAGGAAAGGACCAAACAACACATCCCCGTGGTGTGTCGAGACCACTATGTGCCACACCAGGGCGAATAGAGCACCGACGCAGACGGGGGATCCCGACTGGGCCTGCCCATTAGCACGCACCACAGAGCACGACATTGTACCACGGGGTTTGTACTGTAGCATAGTTTTCTGTTACTCTAGAGCATGTCACTGTAGCAAGTTGTTCAAAAGAATCCTTCCATTTTTCGAAATAAATAAATAATTTCCAATTTTGTGATCAATTTTTAAAAATGCGAACATTTTTTGAAAACTCCAATATTTTCCGAAAAGGAACATTTTTGGAAAATGTGAGCATATTTTGAAAATTAGGAAGAAATTTGAAATAAACATGAAAAAATATAAAATTGTGAACATTTTTTGGAAATTTGAACTATTTTTTTGAAAATATGAACCTTTTTTGGAAATTCCAAACATTTTTCAAAAACTGATTTTTAAAAATCCTATATAGTTTTTGAGGATATTGAATATTTTATGAAATTTTTGAATTGTTTGAGAAATAAGAAAAATACACAGAAAAAAGTAAATCGAAAAAATAACAAACAAAAGATTAAAAATCGGGAAGAAACCAGAATAGAATACCCGACAAATCAGTAAATAACAAAAGAAAATAAAACAAATAAAAGCCGGACAGAATGTGTGAGAAGTTTCCTAAAATCAGAAGCCTATGATAGGGTTAAATGGGCCGGCCTACTCTGCTTGCGTCTATGCGTTACACCAGTAATTTAACACAACATGTGTCATGGGGGAGCAACTAGTTGACCAGCGCTCCTTCGGGAGCCTCACAACAATCAGCGCCACTTGGCACATTCTCAACCGTCCGCCACGTGTCGCGCTCTGGACGCTCTCTCCGGGTTTTTGTTTTTATTTTTCCACACATGTTTCGGCTTTTTAAATGGTTTTTTTGGGTTTTTTGACGTTTCGGTTTTCCATCCGTCTTCCTGTAGCGACCAGACCTTAAACGGTCAAGTCTCTGTGCATCAGTGTCATCCCTGAATCGGTAATGCTAACACGCACAGTACTCAAGGAATTATAACAGAGTTTCAATCACACACTTATTACATCGAGTCCTCATAAAGAGTACTAGACCATGATGCCGCGCGTTGCCGCGCCCATCTATTAGAAACTATGTAGATTGGGTGAAAGATTGTAAATGTGAGAAAAATGAATTACAGTTCCTTCAAGTAGGCACACACATGTTTAATCAAAATCTAAGTCTCTTTCCAAGTCGGTATGACTTGGATAAAAATTGACACATACATATTCTGGTTAGAACAGAGATATTTGATATCATGAATTAGGATGGTGTACATTTATCAGTGCTGGGACATGAGATGGTACGTCATTGACAATACTCAGTGTCATACTTGTGTATCCTACTCAATGACACTCAATGATGGTTGGAGACTTGGAGCAACCGAATTACCTGGCAATTATAGAAGAGATCAGTTATATATACCAATCAATATTTGGTTGTATGCTGAACTGATCAGAAGTTCCAAGTGTTTCACTGGAAACTTAAATTTAATTCTTATAAAGAACAAGCACATCAGCCTAGAGAGCGTTTACAAGTGGTTTTAATGGGTTATAAGATTCAAAACAAAATTATAAATGACTGTATCTTATTACGGCATATATAGTAGCCATTATTGAAAAAGGCTTTCACCCAGCTTTATAGATATATAGCAGCCATTATTCCAAGTAGGCTTAACTATGACGCTAACTTCCTAGGTTTAAGAGCTTTTGTATCATTCCAGAGCAGATATATGCACGTACTTAAGGGTGGTTATGTTACTACTTTCTGTAGTAGTAGAAGTGATACCATAGTAGTGTAATCTCCCTTTTTGCTCTATCTGGTTTAAAGCTTCCATATCTTCTTTAAATATTTGCTCAACGGGGAAAACATTATCAAGAGGTCAAGACAAACTCCACCTACTAAATGGTGTATCTTGCAGCTGTGCATAGCCAACAAGCAAAGAACAGCGAGAATAAATATGCCTAGCTACAATTTATTTTCCGGGTGCCCAGTGCATGTTGAGAGTTCAGATATGGCACCACTGAACTGATATGAAACAAATAGATATATATGCTAATCAGGGAAGAAAAAGTAGCTACTTTTATAAAGCCATTTTCAGTGTCATATCCGCACTCACATTTATAAATCAAGTACTTGTAGATGCAGGCTCCAAACACATTCTAAAGCTATATAGACAATTAGTTGTTATTGAGAAATTTTTCTCATGTTAGATAACAATTGTGTTCAGTTCTGCAATGTATGAACCTGAATAAAGAGACCCATCCATGTTGCTAAAATCGATGGACACAAGGATGAGATTTTACAAATCATAGCCACATACACATGTATACCAAAGATAATGTAAGATTAGATATGAGAGTACACATAAATTAACATGGATGAGAGCCATTGACCCATTGCAAATCATGAGCTTCAGGAATTTCCTGATTGAACCTACCACAACCAGAACAACAGCAATACTTTCTTACCGACCTGCATCAATTTGGTGCTTGTAATAAAAAACAGCATTAATAAGAAAGAACAGTGGAAGAGGGGATGTAGTAAGGAGAAGATAAATCAGCAACATGGATGGAATCAACCCACCACGACCAGTCTCCAACCCAACGATTGAGGGCACCTGCTGAAATCGCACTAAAGAAAAGCACCTTCAATAAGGAGTATAAATTGGATGAAGAAATAGTGGGAGGTAGGTGGGAGAGAAAATCGGCGGAGCCACGACTCCGGTAAGCCTCAACCCAGCCCCGATAGCAATAGGCCGCGACTGGGAGTAGCTCGGAGGTGGGCATCGATGAAGGTCGCTGCTGGCGCCGTTAGCGCGCTTAGGTCTCGGTGTCGTGCTCCCTGGCAGCCAGGTCGCTCTTTCGGGCCTAGTTGCTACGTCGTGGATGGAGAGGAAGGAGTCGTGGAGGGGGGGACGACGATGTCGCCGTCGACCGACGCAAGGTAGGAAGCAGAGAATATATGGACACGCGTGCAGTAGAGGAAGAACAAGGAGCGCCATGGTAACTGATCCTGTAATTATCAGCCACAAGCGAGCAGTGCGCATTGATTGCCATTAAAGCCCTTAAGCAATGGTGAATTACTTCCTCAATCGCCGGGAAGTGGAGTCGAATATGGCAATTGGCTGCCCCCGTCATCGGCTCATCGCTCGAGTCAAGAGGATTTCGCGTGTGTGCTAATTTTTCTCTTAACAGACTAAAAGGTCCAATTGGCCCAATGAATAGCAGACTACCGATTTTGTCACGTGAGCATCGCCCCAGCCCAATAGCGCTCCCCGTGCATCAACCGAAGCCTGGGAGGAATGGAAATAGATCAAACAGCCAGCGGCGCCCGAAAGTCCAGATCCGATGGCCAAAAGTGTTGATGGCCTGAGAGGGTCAGAAAAGTGTGCGGTTGTAATATATCTTAATGATTACACAAAATATCATGGTTGAAGGCCATCTAAACTAAATAACTGTGGAAGCTTCGAAGGTAAATGAGTCCATCAACTCCAACGGTATAGTTGAGTGCAAAACAACGACCTATCACACCTTATTCGTTGTCTGAGTAGTCTGTAACATGAGACGTTGCAATTATGTAGGTCAGAACATTGAATATGTTGGCAGAGTTACACTGTAAAGCAATGAAATGCAAGAACTATATCTACATGCAATATTTGGCTGATCGAGGCTGTAAGTTTGTGGTTTTGCATAAAGCTAGTTTTTCCTACAACAAAGGAATAAACTTATTTAACTACTCCCAAGTTGCCCATTATTTGAGAAGGTAACCCCAACTCAAATCCCAATTAAAAGTATCATCATTAACCCAAATCACTTTAATTAAAGTAACGTGATGAGACCACATCAATAGATTCAAGTACTAGATACTCAAGATGTCCATAACCCGGGACACAACTCACCATGATTAGTTTATACACTCTGTAGAGGTTTGCGCACTTTTCCCCACAAGACTCGACCGCATCCATGATCGGATGATCGAGACATAGCCTTTCTGAAGCATTAACTCTCTACTCCGGGCGGACCGGTACACCTACTTTCCCCTACATCTGCTAGTCCACCTCTTCAAGAGCCCACGCAACTTACTCAATTATGCCAGAGCCCATGATGGCTTGTGGCTACAGACAGAAGTTTCTAGCATTAATAATCTTATGATCCCTTTGAGCTTGAGTGGCATTCCATAGGATAATCACATGGGTACTCCGAGATTTCCAAAAATAGGCAACATTGGGTTCCCCAGGTGCCTCAACCATTCCACCCAGATGTATATTAAAGTTGCCACCTTAAGGTTATCCATGATTAAAATAACTCTCAAACATCCATGTGTGAATCACGATCCAATCCCCATCTACGAGCATTGCTAAGCAATAAATAAGCATATAGTATATTCCAGGGTGATAAAAAGGTATTAGGTTCCTACCTCAAGCACTACAACCAAAACCACATGCTCCCAATCCTACTCATGCAAATATTTGAGGGGTAATACTAATGCATAGTAAAAACTGGGTATAGAAGAGTATGATCAAAGTGTAACTTGCCTTGCTGACGATCTACAAACTCTAGAGACTCGTAGTAACAGGCTTCGCACTCCGGGTAATCTAGCGTAAACAAAAAATAGCAAACATAAGCAATCAGTGAAACGAAACACAAGAAAACTCCGAGAAAAGATCCAAATCAAACACGAAACAAGAAAACGGCTTAAACTAACAAGAGTTAAACCTAACAGCAATATTATCATGTGAATTAGATCTTAACAGTAGGTACATGTGATTAGCTACGATTTTCAAAAAGATTCAACTCAAACGGAGCAACGAAACTTAAAATACGAATGAAACAAGATCGTTTACTAATCTGAACTAAACTCAAATTTTTCAGTATCAAAATCATATTCAAGTTGGTTAACTCGAAAGAACAGAACGATACGAAGATATAGGCGTTGGTTTCATCTAATTTGCATAAACGAGTAAAAAGTTATGCTAGTTTAAAGATCAGAGGCTAAATCGCGATAAAACTATTCGTGAATAGGTCCCTGGCCGAAAACAAACTAAAAAGCAAAATCCTATAGCGCGAACGTTCGCTATCTGAACTTAACCGGCGAAAAGCGTTCGTTAAAACGAACGAATGAACGAACGGATGTTCGTTAAATAAATAAAACCGAACGAAAAACCGATCTAACTAAATGAACCGACTAAACTAAAAAAAACGACAAAACCCTAATAAAACCGATCTAGGTTTTTTACCTAAAACCGGCGGTCGGCGGCGGGGTTCGCCGAGATGGCGGCGACGACAGGCGACGACGTGGCGGTGGCGCGGGCGACGGGTGGCGGTGCGGGGCGGCGGCGGAGCTTGCGGCGGCGGCAGCAGCAGCAGCATGCGGCGACACGGGCGATGTGACTCGACGGCAGCGGCGCTGCGGCGAGAGGTGGTGGCGGCGGCGACTTGGGGTCCAGGGGGCACCGGGGTCGGCTTTTAAGTGGGGGGGCGCTCGGCCTCGGGAGGAGTCCCGGGCGGCGACGACGGCTTCTCCCGTGTCCTGGCCAGACTCGGGGACGGTGGCATGAAGCGGGCCGGCCTGGCCTTCGGCCCAGTCGGGCGACGAAGAATTTTTTTTAAATAATTTTGCCCGAAATAAAAATCCTAATAAAATATAAAAAATTAATTCTAAAAATGCCAAAAATAATTTTCACCATCTAAATAAAATATTTAAAACAAAGTGAATATTTTTCTGGCCTAAAAATGCAATTTTCAAAAATGCATATTTTTCTAATTCAAATAAAATACCAATAAAATCATAATTTGATTTTAAAAATTATTTCTCCAATATTTCTCTTAGTTTGAAGAAGTCATATTTTCTTCTCTCGTATATTTTTAATGATGGAAATAATTGGAGAGGAAATAATAAAATCAATTTGATCCTTTTTTTCAAATTTGAAACAAATTCAAATATGAATTTTGTGAAACCACCAACTCTCTCCTTGGGTCCTTGAGTTGCTTAAGATTTTTAGGATCTTAACAAAATGCAAGAATAAATATGATATGCATATGATGATTTATGTATAACCTCCAAATTGAAAATTGGGATGTTACACTTCTTTAGCTTTTGGATAACAAAATTTAGGGGAAACAATTTGCGCGAAAAAATGTGTTTTTTTTCTTTCATGAGATTCACGGTTTTGTTTCCGCGAGAGACACGGTTCTGCTTTCGCCAGAGCCACGGTTGTGCCTCTCAGAAACGGAAAAAAACGCGTTTTCTATTTTTTTCCTTCCGCGAGAGGCACGATTTTCCTTCCCTGAGAGGCACGGTTGTGCTTTCACAAGAGGCACAACCATGCCTATCAGAAACGGGAAAAGAATGTGTTTTCTGATATAGTTTTTCCTTCCGCAAGAGGCACAGTTTTGCTTCCGCGAGAGTCACGGTTGTGCCTTTCGGAAACGGAAAAAACGTGTTTTTTATTATTTTTTCCTTCCGTGAGAGTCACGGTTGTGCCTCTCAGAAATGAATAAAATGCATTCTTTTCCTTCCGCGAGAGGCACTGTTTTGCTTCTTCGAGAGGCACGGTTGTGCTCTCACGAGTGCCTCTCGGAAACGAAAAATAAACCTGTTTTTTTCCTTTCACGGTTGTGATTTCACGAGAGGCACGGACGTGCCTCTTTCGAAAAGGGAAAAAACCCGTGCTCCCAGATCGGTTTTTTCATCCGGTTTTTTTCGTGAAAAGAAAAGTTCGTCAAAAACCTATCAACATAGGATCTATTTTTGAAGATCTCGACGCGAGAAATCCAAGGTGAAAACAGTTCGAGATTTGGACGCATGATTTAAAAGATAAAACATTTTCAATAAACGAATCTACGAAACCGGAAAAAACTCTCAGGTTGCGACATGGCGAGTACTCCTCAACTAGTGATTTCGGCGTCATGGCGATTCCTATATGGTGCCTTAGAGTGCGTTTGGTAGCATTTCCAACCTAGCATGGTTGTTCTCCTCTCATACATGCTCATTGTAGACATGCTGAGTACATGCATTTGTTTTTATTTGGTAGCGGTGTATGTGCTGAGACATGCTAAGTGGAGACTCTGTTTGGCAGCTTGCATCTTTTTAGACATGTCGGTCGGCACTATAGTAATCAGTATTTTCAAATAAGTGAACAAAACATTTCAAAAGTGTGATCAATTTTGTGAAACATGGAAAACACTTTTTTTTAAATTAATTTTTAAAAAACTAAACAAATTTGAAATTTTGATCTTTTAAAAAATGTAAACAAAATTTGAAAATCAAAATTATTTTGAAAAATCATTTAAAAAACAGATTTAAAAAAATGTAACAAAAATTAAAATTCTGAATTTTTTTGAAAATTATAAAAAATTGGACATTTTTCAAAAAAATAACAAAATTTTCAAATTGAACAATTTTCGGTATTCTCAACATTTTCTAAAAATTAAATTACATTTTACAAATTTTGAACATTTTTTAAACACATTGTCGCTTGCTTCGCTCGTGCATGCTGACCAGTTAACAACTGTTGGAGTGTTCTCACTTCGTGCATACTAAGAGGCTATTTGAGTTGAGCTCGTGCATGCTGAGGCCCTGTGCAGGCTACCAAACACCCATAAATGGGTCGGGAGGGAACTCTTGAGCTCATACACCTTTCATGCACACGCACTCAAGATTGCTACGCAATGTGCACATAGTCATAACCATCAGGACGCCTTCGCTATTGTGATGTTTATACTACATTCTACCTCATTAACACAGCTATAAAACATTGTGTTTTCTCTGGGTTTTTTTTTGTTTTTGGCCCGTTTTTCTTCTTGCCTTTTTTTCTCTTTCTCTTTATTTTTTCATTTTTAAAATTCATGTACTTTTTCTATAATATTGTGAACCTCTCTTAAATCCGCATTTTTTTCAAAGCTAATGATTTTTTTTAAATTAACGAACTTTTTCAAACTCGTTGAACATTTTTTTAAAATTGGTGAACTTTTTTTTTCAAAATTCATGTATTTTCTCAAAATCGATGAACTTGTTTTTTTCAAAATTGATGAACTTCTTTCAATTCGATGGATTTTTTTTCAAATTGAGGAACTTTTTTTCAAATCCGATAACTCTTTTTCAAAATCGTTGAACTTTTTCAAAACTGATGATTTTGTTTTCAAAATCGATGAACTTTTTTTCAACTAGATGAACATTTTAAGAATTTTTTGCGACTTTGTTTTTTCCTTTTTATTCAAAAGTCAACGGTTGACTGATCAATTGGTCAAGTAGTCAACCAGCTGGAGTGAGCGAGGGAATTTCGGGTCCCTACGATCGATCGAATATCCAGTCGAAGTTTAGCTGGGCTGGCCCATGAGTGCCCCACCTTCGAGCGCCAGAACTCTAAACCGGCGCCGGTTAGGAGGTCCTGTGTGCCATGGCATCTCCTATTTCCCGCTTATCGCCGTAGATAGCGAGGAAACGCGCACCTCCTAGCCGCTGGCTTCGTTGAATGGGCCTGCCCATTTACAGGATTTAGCTATAGTTTCCTCCCACCAGTTTTGTTTCTTCTAGTTTTGGTAGATTTGCAAATTCGTGTTTTTTTGCTTTTCCACTTTTTAAAATTTTGCTATTTTTTTGTCTTCAGGATTTTGATCCCGCAAATATTTGTTTGAAAATTAGAAATTTTAAAATTCCTGATAATTTTTGAATACACAAACATTTCTGAAACTCATGAAAAATCAAATTCAGCTACATTTTTTTAAATCCCGACCTGTGTTTTAATTGTTGAGAGCATTTTTATATTCAAGAATTGTCCTAAATTCATGAACAAATTTCAAATTCATGTTTTTTAGAATTTGAAACATTTTTGGAGATACATTTACATTTTTAAATTCATGAAGATTTTTTACATCGAGGGAAAATTTTCAAATTGGTGAATATTTTTTGAGATTTGAAATTTTATCAAATTGTAAACATTTTTGGAAATCTTACAATTTTTGTAAACTCCATAAAAAACATTTTTTCAAATTAAACATTTTTTGTAATCCAAGATTTATTTTTAGTTTTACGAATATTTCTGAATTCACGAACATTTTTTCAAATTCTAAACATTTATAGAAACGAAAGGGAAAATAGGGTCTCTCCCGCCCGCGCGTGGGGTTTGGTGGGGGGGTGCGCGTTTGCCCGCTACCCCTGCACGGATTAGGGAATAGGAGCTCCCAAGCGTCATACCAGAAACACGTTTGTGTGTGCACAAATGTTGTGTATCGCTAGCAAAGCATATGATTACCTACGCACGCTCATAGCGGTCTGTCCCATTAATCACGCTGCACGGGCTAGCAAGCCAGCCTATTTTGGGAAGGTTTCAAAAGCTTCCCTGCCGGTTTTGGAAGCTTTTGGGTTGGGTTTTATTTTCTATTTTGGGTTTTTCAGTTTTATACTCCCTTTGACCGTTACTAATTGTCTCTTATTTAGTACAGAGTTGTACTAAATTAGTGACAGTTAATATGGATGGATTAAAGGGAATATTATTTATTATTTTTTGCTTCTCATTTTCTTTTTTTCAAAAGTTCACAAATTTGAAAAAATTGTTCGAAAATTTGAAAAGCGCTCATGTTTTCCAATTTTTTGTTCGCGCTTTTAGTAAAATTCTTGAAATTTCAAAAATGACCGCATTTAAAAATATGTTTGAAATTTCAATAGTTGTCATAGTTCCAAGAGAATGTTAAATTTTAATAATTATTCATATTTTCCAAAAATCTGTTCACATTTTCAAAAGTTGTTTGTTTTTGAATTCATAGGCTTTTTCAAAGTTCACGAACATATTTTTTATCCATGAATTTTTTTTGAAGTTTTTCTGAATCTTACAAACATTTTCGTGATTTCGTGAACTTTGGGGGAAAATATGATTTTTTTTTAATTCACGATCACTATTTTTTTCAAAATCGCAGACCTTTTTGTTAGTGTACTTTGGGGAATTTGCAAGATTTTTTTTACTCCCTTCGTTCCATAATACTTGTCGCAACTTTTTACAACTTAACATTTTTTGTTTTTTTGTGCCGTGAAAAAAACAGAACATACTAAAAAAAAACCTCAAATGGGCTCACACCAGCCAGGCGCTGGACTTGCTCGGCAAAACACGGCTCGGAAAGCGGCGCTCTTCGCTGCCGTTCTCCCCCACTCTCGCCTGGCCTGACCTGACCTGACCTTATCCACCGCCCCGACGCGACGACTGGCCGCGAGCGACGCAGCCGCATACCGCGCGCGTGAGCCCCCTTCCCCTCTCCCCACCACCCCGCCCCTGTTCCCCGGAAGCGCGCGAGCTGCCGCCGGAATCAGCAGGCCGCGAAGATGGTGGCCGCCTTCGCCGTCACTCCTCCGTCCTCCATGTAAGTAGCCCCAACCTCAAATCAAATCAAGCTCCCCTCTCTACCTGTTTCTTGCTGATTTTCCTCCTTTTCTTCGCAGATGCGGCGTCTGCATCCCGACGGCATGCCGGTCGGAGGCGCGGGGCACGGTGCCGGCGCCGAGGTTCTTCCATAGCCGGAACCAAGGTACATACACTGTTTCCCTTCCACATAGTTACATTGCAGCGGGCACTCTCAGGCAGGATCGTGGGGCTCGATTCACTCTAAGCAAACTTAAGTGTAAAGATGAGTCCAATGTTAGGCTAACAAGGACCTGGGTCAAGCCGGCAATATGCTGAGATAGATCAGGAATGGCCCTTTCTTTGTTGGCCCATAACTCATATCGAACTGGTGTGGTGGTTAATGTGGATTAGACAAACTGAATGTGGAAACGGCACCACAAATAGCTT
Organism: Triticum aestivum; assembly: GCF_018294505.1. Lineage (NCBI taxonomy): Eukaryota > Viridiplantae > Streptophyta > Magnoliopsida > Poales > Poaceae > Triticum > Triticum aestivum. The sequence goes on from NC_057795.1 coordinate 543,194,600, forward strand.
CTAACAATGCTATATTGCCGATACTTCACTTTCCTCTTTCTTGTTAATGCTTTCCTTAAAAAAATAAATTCTTGTTAATGTTTGGAAGACGCCATCGATCTATGTCGCACGTTGCTGTACCCATCCCCAAATGCCAGCCACGCTATTTGCACATTTTGTGGGTAAAGTGGCACCGTAGATTAGCGCTTAAAAATTATCATCCTACTTGCTAGGGGGCCACTGATTGTACTGTCTCTTAAAATGTTTTAATGTCCAATGAACTTGCAGGCCTTTGTTATTTTGTCATCTTCTAGTTGCTGTTAGGCCATTGTTCGTCATGTGTTCTGTCACCCTTATTGACCTGTTCATGAAGCATAAATGTTTATTTGCTGAACTAATAAGTACTTGACAAGCACTAATGATCTAATGATGTTTTGATTGCAGCGAACAGACGGTCTGCAACAGCTTGGTCCTTGAAAGCCGGTCTATGGGACTCTCTCAAATCTGGGTAAAGTACATTATGTACCCTTTAAAAAATTTGTGTTATGTTTATCTTCAAAAAATATCTACATACTATCACATCTATGTACTACTGTAAAAACAAACAAATACACCATTTCCAGAGCTTCCCACCTTGATGAAAAAGGTTAAACCATTAAACACGTGTGGGTGTCCCACATTATCTCGGCTGGGATAAAAGAATGGGAGGAGAAAGTAATAGTAACATCTAGGAATGCACATGTTAATCATGAGAACAAACAATGGTGTAGTGGGACCCAATCATGTTGGCAGGAAAATGATCCTGCTAAAATTCAGGTCTTCATTTCTTCAGAGCAAGAAGCAGGAGCTCCACCTCTCCATTAAGTAGAAAAACCAGCCGAAAACCGATAGAATGGACTCAACCAGCCTAGCATACTAGGCCCAGAGCCCATACACATCACGGCAAACGCAACACCCGAACACCCACAAACCAATGGACATCTGAGTACGGCCAGAAGAACACACCATACTGCAACTCTGCTGAAAACGTGCTCGCTGCACCACAGAGACCCTATGCCCCTGTTGAGTATGCAAGATCCAGTGTGACTGCCCCAACGAAGTGAGCACGGGATTCCACCCAGGCTTGACAGAAGCATGATAGAACCCCGAATAAAGTGTCGAGGAAAGAAACTCTGACTGCTGCCAAGAAGCCACTCGCCGAACAAGTAGTTTGATATTTTCTTTTTATTATACACTTAACAGGGGAGTCTCAAAATATTATACTGAACACCGAGCCTGAAACTCACAATCTTTCTTGCATGTTACATACCTTTAGAGTATTATCCAACAGTTGCATATCATGCTTCTGAAATTTGTACCTTATGGGGGAAAAACCCAATGCTTTTGCTTCATAGGTTTTTAAAAACTAGCAATAGTACAGAGACAGTAGAGCCACCATCCACACCACTTGAAGAAGAAGAAATTGTGCCTGAGGAATTAGTGCTCCTAGAAAGGACACTCCCTGATGGTAGCACAGAACAGATCTTATTTTCTTCAGCTGGTGATATTGATGTATATGATCTCCAGGCCTTATGTGACAAGGTGATCTTTCTTCAAAGCACTTTGATGTTTTGTCCTGCAGTGTTAGTGATTTATCCTACAACAAATATTTAGTTTTGTAATGTTCATCTCATAGGTAGGATGGCCACGCAGACCTCTGACAAAAATAGCGGCATCCTTAAGAAACAGCTACTTGGTCGCCACACTACATTCAATAACTAGGTCTTCGGAAACAGGTACTTGCATTGTTTAATTGTTACCGGATCTTGTGTGATCCGTGCTAATAAGTTAAACCAGTTTCCTAATCTAAAGATTATTTGCAGAAATTCATTTTTCTAGCTGACGAACATCTTAGTATAGAAGTTGTTTGACAGAGGGAGAAGAGAGGAAGCAACTAATTGGTATGGCACGAGCAACTTCAGACCATGTGTTCAATGCTACAATTTGGGACGTCCTTGTCGATCCTTCCTATCAGGTGAATTAGTGAAGACTTTTCTGCTTTGTGTCTGAGTCCTCCTTTTCTAGTTGTTGTATCAAAGATTCATTTGTAGTGGCTTAGAACTTGATCATTCCAGGGTCAAGGTCTTGGTAAAACACTCATGGAGAAAGTGATCCGTACTCTGCTCCAGAGGGACATCAGCAACATCACACTCTTTGCAGACAGTAAAGGTACAGAATCCGATCCCCACACAACACACAGGAACTTCTTCTGTCAAAAGCATACAAAAGATTTGCAGGTCCTGTTTAATCCAAGTAGAATTGCTAGATACTAGAACTGTATTCCTGGGTATACACACATTCTGCAGCGCATCAATACCATTTTGCTTCGGGGCGACGTAGCGAGGAAAGTGGATGTTCTGTTCATAGCCGGATGCAGATAATGCGGCACAGTAGTATATACTGTTTCATCAGGCTGCTAACGAATCATTGTTCGTGGTCCTTGATTCCTTCTGATTAATTTGCAGTGGTGGACTTCTACAAGAACATGGGGTTCGAAGCTGACCCCCAGGGCATCAAGGGCATGTTCTGGTACCCCAGAGTTTAGCTCCGGTGGCAGCCCGGGCACCCGCCTCATTTCCGCAAGACCGACGCCCGACGACCGGCACAGTCTGCTCCAGTGCAGAAGAATATTTCCAGGAGCTGAGCTGTGTATAACAGTGACTCGAGTGGCCGATGGCCATTTGCAATATCTGGTGCGACCGGCTCTCTCCCAGTCCCAAGTCCTGTTGGTCTGTATGTAACTGCTAGGAAAGTAAAGTATCCCTGTTTTAGTACTGCGAAGGAGACAGCCACACCGAACATTATTATACGACTGTGGAAGTCGAGAAATTGTTCTTCCAATCAACATGTCCAGGTCCACATCGCGTCGCCGTTCACTCGGTCGGTCCAGTAATCAGTCGGTCTCTCGACTGTTCTTGTCACTAACGCGTGAGATTTTTCGAGCAGCGTCTGTAATGTATGCATATGGGATCGTCTCATGCTGGCCATCACCATCCACTGAAGCTGGAGAGCTGGGTCGTGCCGTGGAGGCTTTTCATCTCGCTGGCCGACAAGCCAAGCCACTCAATGCAGCTGATGTCACCGGCGGCCAACCTGTGCCGTCAACGACAAGCCTCCGCCGCTGCTCGCACGCGGTCAGCGCGCGTGCGTTCTTGACCACATCTTGTGGCTGTCCTCTTCCATTCATCCGTTGTATTACACGTACTCGCAGATCGGTTCCAGAAGGCGAATAGTGCTGAAGCTATGGTCCGTGGTTGTCTGCACGTTTCAGCCTCCAACCGATCCGAATAAATGGGACGGGAGCTTGTTTTTCTATGCACTGCCGCCAGTCAAGTACGTACGTTGTCTTGCTAGGGAATCCTGCCATGGCGTGCGGGCTACACACGCAGTGCGCGCCCTCCACGACAGTGATATCATATCACGCAGCTGGAAGGGAAGATCGACCGGGCGCGTGAATCGTGATAGGTAAGCCTAACAAACCCCGACCATCCAGAAGAGGTTATTATTATTATCACACGCTTTTTTTTGGCGAGAAATTGTCATCACACGCTCTTACCAGTGACTAGCAGCGACTGATCAATCAGACGGTTTTTCTGTCCGATTCCCAGCGCCAAACCCGCGAGCTGATGAAGTGATCGAGGATATGATGTTTCTTGGCGGTTTGCAGGTCCGTCGTCTGGGGGCCGGGAAGTCTGGCCACAATTAGAATCTCGCACAAGGTGATGGACCCACCGATGATAGTCTCGTTCAGGGAGGTGCGTGCGCGTCATGGCAGCGTCAGTGCGTAGCCGCGTTACCAGTGGGAACGCTGCCACCGTTGTCTAAAGCCCATGCATAAGCATGCTTCCACTTGAACCTTGATCTTGCTTTCTCGGTGCGCGGTTACATATAGTATAGCCATCATCTATATTCGCCACTCACCATCACAGGCTACGTATAGATTTGTTTACGGCATCGATGTGGCCGTTCTACTCTCATTCTCTGCTGATCCCCGAGGCCAAGAAATGTAGACTAATTTTATCTGGATATTGTATTATATAGTCAGATGGGCTCTGTTATGGTTACGCAGATATTACCCTCTCAAAACTCATGTCATATGTTATTGGATGCAATGATGCGGTGGTTCCCAACTTGATTAAGAAAAGCTGCTATCAAGTAGCAGAAGGTCCACATATTCAAAAGCTGCTTAGCTTAATGAGGCTATCGGAATCACTTTGTACCAACTTGAGTAGCTTTCAAGTCTCGTGGACTTAACAAAGGGACAAAAGGAAGAAGAGAAGAAGATCAGCCCGTGTTGTTTTTTATCCTTTTTTCCAAACTTAGTCATGTATCACGCGTCACTGATAAAGGTGAAAAACCCTTCTCTAGCTGGATCACTCTGGACTGTCAAATTGGATTAGATCAAGCTGGGGGTAAATATCCCAAAAGCACACGGCAACATGCATGCACTAGCCAGTAGCCACACATTTTGACCAGAGCAACGGTAACTATATATACATATCTACTAGCTAGCACAATCTTAATCAAGCTGAGCCGCTTCACTTTCACCACTGTCGTCCGATCTACGCTCCACTAATGATGGAGACCACTTTGACTTTGATGGCCCTCAGCTAGCATGCTTGCATGCCTCTCTGTCGATCCACCTCTAGTTGTTGCTCCACGAAATCTAAGGCCGCCGTCATTCTTTTTGCTCAAAAGGTCGATATATGCTAATTAATCTTTGTACAAATCGGGGTGCCCCGTAGGCACACGGAATGCATCACTACTGCTAAATGGGGCCAAAAAAACACATCTATCGCACACCCTTAGACCGAACTGTGTGCGATGCACACATCACAAACGGTAGAAATATAGACTCGTGTTCCAGAAAATGAAACATGTGGGCGAATCCATCAGACACAATTTTGAGACGCAAACTGTGTGATAAGGGGCACACAGTAAGTTATAATGTTGCGTGTGCGATATGTCGTCATAACGCACACAATTGATATTTCTTAATCATATGTCTTGATGGGTGGGATACGCGAGGGTGGTCGGCGCGCGTCTTCCTTTCCGATCTGATGGCTCCACGGTGGAGCCAGTGCTCGGGCGGTTGGCTTCGGCAAGTGGTGGCGGGCGCTGGGATCTCGGCGGCGTTCCGGCGCGTGCAGGCGGGCGGTCCTTGTGCGCGGTTGGCGGCTCCGTCACTGACCCGGACGGCGCGGGGGATGGCGGCGGCCCGGCGTGGCCGGTGATCTGGATGCGGTGGTGCCAGCGGCTCGCTGATAGGCCGGTACTCCAGGGTCTGCCTGGTGGTGCTGGTGGTGACGGCGGCCCGGGCACGAGAGTTGGATCCCTTCGAACTGATCCGGGTGAAAACTTGCCTTCGGCTCTTGCTAAGGTCGGCGGTGGCGGCGCTATCTGCGTCGTTCCCTTCTTGAAGGCATCGCTGTGGAGAAGTTCAAGGCCACTCTCTCCTACCTCGGGGGAAACCCCAGATCGGATGATCGGATGACGGCGGCGCTCTGGTGTCGTTCCTCCCTTGGGGGCGTCATTCTTGGAGGTACACACGTGATCGAGGGACCAGAGGACGGATTTTTTGGTGGAGCGGTGCTTCATCCTACACACTGATGGCGACGGATCTTGACGGCGTGGCGCAGTGCAGATTCGGAGTTCGCTGTGGGAGGATGGACTCGCGCAGGAGGACGACGCTGTCGGGCGTCGTGGTGGCGTCGATGGCAGAGAGACCTGACACGGTACATGCAACAGTACAACTCTGAAGATGGTTGGTGGCAAGTGGCTGTGGCGGCCTCATACCCGGCATGCGTCCTGATTGAGGAGAGCACCGAACTAGTAGGTGTCGTGGAAATATCACGTCAGATGTCCTCATAGAAGGACTTAGTCATGGAGCCATCGCGACGGGTTAGCTTAAAGGGGTTAAACCGGACAAAGGACACGAGGGTTTTTATACTAGTTCGGCCCCTTCGATGAAGGTAAAGGCCTACGTCTAGTTGTGATGAGATTGTTGGGGTCTCGCTAACCAGGGAGCTAAACAAGCTATGCCTGGCTCTCGAGTTGTTGTTTGTTGTCCCTGAACCGCCGCCGGGTCGTCCCCTTATATACACGGGTTGACGCCCGGCCGGTTTACAGAGTCCCGAGGCCGACTCATACAAGTGTTCGGCTCGGTCTCTCCTTTCCTTATCTTACAATACAAGTTACATGACCATGGCGGTTTACCACTATGGGCCCTAATCCTCCTTTGGGCTCCGGGCCTCTAAGCTTCATAGTAAAGCGCCATCGTCTGAGTCTTTGTGAGCTTCAGTATAGTTGAGCATGAACCGGCCCCCCCTGGGCAGTTTACACTTAGTAGTTATATCCCCAACATTAGGCCCCAGATTGATTTGAATCTGTTCATGTCAATCTTCAGTACTTAGAAAAATCCTGTGAACATCTTCCTTAATTTCTCTTAAACCACCATGATGTCTTTCCTTTATAAACCTTGTTAAACCGCCGTGACGTCATCCTCTGGGCACAGCAACGGATCATCATGACGTCATCCCTGTAAAAACGAATAAAAAGATTCCCTTCATTAAATGTCATCCCGGAAATCGAGGCGATAGCTGCGCCCCTTGCCGCTTTGGACTCCTCGATTCTCGCGCCTGTCACTTATCTTCTGCCTTATTATAAATAAGCCCGATGGGCCTTTTCATTTTTCTCCCCTTTCTTCTCATCTTCCTGTTGGAAATATGCCCTAGAGGCAATAATAAAATGGTTATTATTGTATTTCCTTGTTCATGATAATTGTCTATTATTCATGCTATAATTGTATTGACCGGAAACCGCAATACATGTGTGAATACATAGACCACAACATGTCCCTAGTGAGCCTCTAGTTGACTAGCTCGTTGATCAACAGATGGTCATGGTTTCCTGACCATGGACATTGGATGTCATTGATAACAGGATCACATCATTAGGAGAATGATGTGATGGACAAGACCCAATCCTAAGCCTAACACAAGATCGTGTAGTTCGTATGCTAAAGCTTTTCTAAATGTCAAGTATCTTTTTCTTAGACCATGAGATTGTGCAACTCCCGGATACCGTAGGAATGCTTTGGGTGTACCAAACGTCACAACGTAATTGGTGGCTATAAAGGTGCACTACGGGTATCTCCGAAAGTGTCTGTTGGGTTGGCACGAATCGAGACTAGGATTTGTCAGTCCATGTGACGGAGAGGTATCTCTGGGCCCACTCGGTAGGACATCATCATAATGTGCACAATGTGATCAAGGAGTTGATCGCGGGATGATGTGTTATGGAACGAGTAAAGAGACTTTCCGGTAACGAGATTGAACAAGGTATCGAGATACCGACGATCAAATCTCGGGCAAGTACTATACCGCTAGACAAAGGGAATTGTATACGGGATTGATTGAATCCTTGACATCGTGGTTCATCCTATGAGGTCATCGTGGAACATGTGGGAGCCAACATGGATATCCAGATCCCGCTGTTGGTTATTGGCAGGAAAGTTGTCTCAGTCATGTCTGCATGGTTCCCGAACCCGCAGGGTCTACACACTTAAGGTTCGATGACGCTAGGGTTATAGGGAATAGATATATGTGGTTACCGAATGTTGTTCGGAGTCCCGGATGAGATCCCGGACGTCACGAGGAGTTCCGAATGGTCCGGTGGTAAAGATTTATATATGGGAAGTCCTATTTTGATCACCGGAAAAGTTTCGGGTTCTACCGGTAATGTACCGGGACCACCGGAAGGGTCCGGAGGTCCACCGGGAGGGGCCACCAGCCCCAGAGGCTTGCGTGGGCCAATAGTGGGAAGGGACCAGCCCCTAGGTGGGCTGGGGCGCCCCCACCAAGGCCCAAGGCGCCTCAAGAGAAGAGGGGGGCAAACCCTAGGGCAGATGGGCCCTAAGGCCCACCCCAGGTGCGCCTCCCCCTCTCCCCCTTTGGCCGCCACCCTAGATGGGATCTAGGGGCTGCCGCACCCCTTAGGGTGGGAACCCTAGAGGAGGCGCAACCCCCTCCCTTCCCCCTATATATAGTTGAGGTCTAGGGGCTGCCCAAGACATGAGTTATTCTCTCAAAGGCGCAACCCTACCTCTCTCCCTCCTCGTCTCTTGCGGTGCTTGGCGAAGCCCTGCTTGAGTTCCACGCTCCTCCACCACCACCACGCCGTCGTGCTGCTGCTGGATGGAGTCTTCCCCAACCTCTCCCTTTCCCCTTGCTGGATCAAGGCACGGGAGACATCATCGGGCTGCACGTGTGTTGAACGCGGAGGCACCATTGTTTGGTGCTTAGATCGGAATCAACCGCGATCTGAATCGCTACGAGTACGACTCCTTCATCCGCGTTCTTGTAACACTTCCGCTTCACGATCTACAAGGGTATGTAGATGCACTCCTCTCTCTCGTTGCTAGTCTCTCCATAGATAGATCTTGGTGACTCGTAGGAAAATTTTGAATTTCTGCTACGTTCCCCAACAATGGTATCATGAGCTAGGTCTATGCGTAGATTCTATGCACGAGTAGAACACAAGTTGTTGTGGGTGTCGATTTTGTCAATTTACTTGCCGTTACTAGTCTTATCTTGATTTGGCGACATCATGGGATGAAGCGGCCCGGACCGACCTTACACGTACACTTACGTGAGACATGTTCCACTAACTGACATGCACTTGTTGCATAAGGTGGCTAGCGGGTGCCAGTCTCTCCCACTTTACTCGGATCGGATTAGATGAAAAGGGTCCTTATGAAGGGTAAATAGCAATTGGCATATCATGTTGTGGATTTTGCGTAGGTAAGAAACGTTCTTGCTAGAAACCCATAGCAGCCACGTAAAACATGCAAACAACAATTAGAGGACGTCTAACTTGTTTTTGCAGGGTATGCTATCTGATGTGATATGGCCAAAAAGAATGTGATGAATGATATGTGATGTATGAGATTGATCACGTTCTTGTAATAAGAATCACGACTTGCATGTCGAAGAGTATGACAACCGGCAGGAGCCGTAGGAGTAGTCTTTATTTATTGTATGACCTGCGTGTCACTGAATAACGCCATGTAATTACTTTACTTCATTGCTAAACCATTAGCCATAGTAGTAGAAGTAATAGTTGGCGAGACAAATTCATGGAGACACGATGATGGAGATCATGGTGTCATGCCGGTGACGATGATGATCATGGAGCCCCGAAGATGGAGATCAGAAGGAGCAAAACGATATTGGCCATATCATGTCACTTTTTGATTGCATGTGATGTTTATCATGTTTATGCATCTTATTTGCTTAGAACGACGGTAGTAAATAAGATGATCCCTCATAATAATTTCAAGAAAGTGTTCCCCCTAACTGTGCACCGTTGCGAAAGTTCGTTGTTTCGAAGCACCACGTGATGATCGGGTGTGATAGATTCTAACATTCACATACAACGGGTGTAAGCCAGATTTACACACGCGAAACACTTAGGTTGACTTGACGAGCCTAGCATGTACAGACATGGCCTCGGAACACAAGAGACCGAATGGTCGAACATGAGTCATATAGTGGATACGATCAACATGAAGATGTTCACCGATGATGACTAGTCCGTCTCACGTGATGATCGGACATGGCCTAGTTGACTCGGATCATGTATCACTTAAGATGACTAGAGGGATGTCTATCTGAGTGGGAGTTCATTAGATGAACTTAATTATCCTGAACATAGTCAAAAGGTTTTTGCAAATTATGTCGTAGCTCGCGCTTTAGTTCTACTGTTTAGATATGTTCCTAGAGAAAATATAGTTGAAAGTTGATAGTAGAAATTATGCGGACTGGGTCCGTAAACTGAGGATTGTCCTCATTGCTGCGTAGAAGGCTTATGTCCTTAATGCACCGCTCGGTGTGCTGAACCTCGAATGTCGTCTATGAATGTTGCGAACATCTGACATACACGTTTTGATAACTACGCGATAGTTCAGTAATGTTAAACGGTTTAGAATTGAGGCACCGAAGACGATTTCGAAATGTCGCGGAACATATGAGATGTTTCGAGGGCTGAAATTGGGATTTCAGGCTCGTGCCCACGTCAAGAGGTATAAGACCTCCGACGAGTTTCTTAGCCTACAACTAAGGGAGAAGATCTCAATCGTTGAGCATGTGCTCAGATTGTCTGAGTAATACAATCACTTGAATCGAGTGGGAATTAATCTTCCAGATGAGATAGTGATGTTTCTCCAAAAGTCATTGCCACCAAGCTACTAGAGCTTCATGATGAACTATAACATATCGGGGATAGATATGATGATCCTTGAAATATTTGCTATGTTTGACACCGCGAAAGTAGAAATCAAGAAGGAGCATCAATTGTTGATGGTTAGTAAAACCACTAGTTTCAAGAAGGGCAGGGGAAAGAAGGGATACTTCATGAAATGGCAAATCAGTTGTTCCTCTAGTGAAGAAACCCAAGGTTGAACCCAAACCCGGGACTAAGTGCTTCTGTAATGAGGGGAACGGTCACTGAAGCAGAACTACCCTAGATATTTGGTAGATGAGAAGGCTGGCAAGGTTAACAGAAGTATATTGGATCTACATTGAATTAAATGTGTACTTTACTAGTACTCCTAGTAGCACCAGGGTATTAAGATAAAGGTTCGGTTGCTAAGTGTTAGTAACTCGAAATAAAAGGCTACGGAATAAACGGAGACTAGCTAAAGGTGAGATGACGATATGTGTTGGAACTGTTTCCAAGCTTGATGTGATCAAGCATCGCATACTCCCTCTACCATCGAGATTGGTGTTAAACCTAAATAATTGTTATTTGGTGTTTGCGTTGAGCATAGACATGATTGGATTATGTCTATTGCAATACGGTTATTCATTTAAGGAGAATAATGGTTACTCTGTTTATTTGAATAATACCTTCAATGGTCTTGCACCTAAAATGAATGGTTTATTGAATCTCGATCGTAGTGATACACATGTTCATGCCAAAAGATATAAGATAGTAATGATAGTACCACCTACTTGTGGCACTGCCATTTGAGTCATGTTGGTATAAAACGCATGAAGAAGCTCCATGTTGATGGATCTTTTGGACTCACTCATTTTTGAAAAGTTTGAGACGTGCGAACCATGTCTATTAGTATGTACGCATGAAGAAACTCCATGCAGATGGATCGTTTGGACTCACTTGTTTTTGAATCACTTGAGACATGCAAATCATACCACATGGACAAGATGACTGAAAAGCCTCGTTTACAGTAAGATAGAACAAGAAAGCAACTTGTTGGAAGTAACACATTTTGATGTGTGCAGTCCAATGAGTGCCGAGGCACGCAGTGGATATTGTTATGTTCTTACTTCACAGATGACTTGAGTAGATGCTGAGTATATTTACTTGATGAAACACAAGTCTGAATTATTCAAAGGTTCAAGTAATTTCAGAGTGAAGTTGAAGATCATCGTGACAAGAGGATAAAATGTCTATGATATGATCATAGAGATGAATATCTGAGTTACGACTTTGGTACACAATTAGGACCTTGTGGAAATTGTTTCACAACTAATACCGCCCGGAACACCATAGTGTGATGGTGTGTCCGAACATCATAGTTGCACCCTATTGGATATGGTGCATAACATGATGTCTCTTATCGAATTACCACTATCGTTCATGGGTTAGGCATTAGAGACAACCGCATTCACTTTAAATAGGGCACCACGTAATGCCGTTGAGATGACACCGTATGAACTATGGTTTAGAAAACCTAAGCTGTCGTTTCTTGAAAGTTTGGGGCTGCGATGCTTATATGAAAAAGTTTCAGGCTGATAAGCTCAAACCCAAAGCGGATAAATGCATCTTCATAGTACACCCAAAAACAATTGGGTATACCTCCTATCTCAGATCCGAAAGCAAAAGGCATTATTTCTAGAATCAGGTCCTTTCTCGAGGAAAAGTTTCTCTTGAAAGAATTGAGTGGGAGAATGGTGGAGACTTGATAAGGTTATTGAACCATCACTACAACCAGTGTGGAGCAGGGCATAGGAAGTTGTTCCTGTGGCACCTACACCAATTGAAGTGGAAGTTGATGATAGTGATCATGAAACTTCGGATCAAGTCACTACCAAACCTCGTAGTACGACAAGGACATGTACTGCTTCAGAGTGGTACGGTAATCCTGTCTTGGAGGTCATGTTGCTAGACAACAATGAACCTACGAGATATGGAGAAGCGATGGTGGGCCCGGATTCTGACGAATGGCTCGAGGCCATAAAATCCGAGAGAGGATCCATGTGTGAAAACAAAGTATAGACTTTGGAAGAACTACTTGATGGTCGTAAGGCTGTTGGGTACAGATGGATTTTAAAAGGAAGATGGACAATGATGGTAAGTATCACCACTAAGAAAGCTCGACTTGTCGTTAAGATGTTTTTCAACAAGTTCAAGGAGTTGACTACGATGAGATTTTCTCACTCGTAGCGATGCTAAGAGTCTGTTGGAATTATATTAGCAATTACTGCATTATTTATGAAATCTTGCAGATAGGATGTCAAAACATTGTTTCCTCGACGATATTCTTGAGAAAAGGTTGTATGTGATACAACTAGAAGGTTTTGTCATTCCTGAAAGATGCTAACAAGTGTGCAAAGCTCCAGCAATCCTTCTAAGGACTGGAGTAAGCATCTCGGAGTTGGAATATACGCTTTGATGAGATGATCAAAGATTTTGGGTTTATACAAAGTTTATGAGAAACTTGTATTTCCAAAGAAGTGAGTGGGAGCACTATAGCATTTCTGATGAGTATATGTTGTTGACATATTGTTGATCGGAAATGATGTAGAATTTTTGGAAAGCATATAGGGTTATTTGAAAGTGTTTTTCAATGGAAAACCTGGATTAAGCTACTTGAACATTGAGCATCAAGATCTATAAGGATAGATCAAAACGCTTAATAGTACTTTCAAATGAATACATACCGTGACAAGATTTTGAAGGAGTTCAAAATAGATCAGCAAAGAAGGAGTTCTTGGCTGTGTTATATGGTGTGAGTATTGAGTAAGACTCAAGACATGACCACGGCAGAAGAGAGAGAAAGGACGAAGGTCGTCCCCTATGCTTCAGACGTAGGCTCTATAGTATGCTATGTTGTGTACCGCACCGGAAGTGTGCCTTGCCATGAGTCAGTCAAGGGGTACAAGAGTGATCAAGGAATGGATCACAGGACAACGGTCAAACTTATGCTTAGTAACTAGTGAACTAAGGAATTTTCTCGATTATGGAGGTGGTAAAAGAGTTCGTCGTAAAGGGTTACGCCGATGCAAACTTTGACACTAATCCGGATTACTCTGAGTAGTAAACCGAATTCGTATAGTAGAACAGTTATTTGGAATAGCTCCAAATAGAGCGTGGTAGCTGCATCTAGGAGATGACATAGAGATTTGCAAAGCACACACGGATCTGAAAGGTTCAGATCCGTTGACTAATAACCTCTCTCACAAGCGAGATATGATCAAACCCCATGGGTGTCGATTCATTACAATCACATAGTGATGTGAACTAGATTATTGACTCTAGTGCAAGTGGGAGACTGTTGGAAATATGCCCTAGAGGCAATAATAAAATGGTTATTATTGTATTTCCTTGTTCATGATAATTGTCTATTATTCATGCTATAATTGTATTGACCGGAAACCGCAATACATGTGTGAATACATAGACCACAACATGTCCCTAGTGAGCCTCTAGTTGACTAGCTCGTTGATCAACAGATGGTCATGGTTTCCTGACCATGGACATTGGATGTCATTGATAACAGGATCACATCATTAGGAGAATGATGTGATGGACAAGACCCAATCCTAAGCCTAGCACAAGATCGTGTAGTTCGTATGCTAAAGCTTTTCTAAATGTCAAGTATCTTTTCCTTAGACCATGAGATTGTGCAACTCCCGGATACCATAGGAATGCTTTGGGTGTACCAAACGTCACAACATAACTGGGTGGCTATAAAGGTGCACTACGGGTATCTTCGAAAGTGTTTGTTGGGTTGGCGCGAATCGAGACTGGGATTTGTCACTCCGTGTGACAGAGAGGTATCTCTGGGCCCACTCGGTAGGACATCATCATAATGTGCACAATGTGATCAAGGAGTTGATCGCGGGATGATGTGTTATGGAACGAGTAAAGAGACTTGCCGGTAACGAGATTGAACAAGGTATCGGGATACCGACGATCGAATCTCGGGCAAGTACTATACCGCTAGACAAAGGGAATTGTATACGAGATTGATTGAATCCTTGACATCGTGGTTCATCCGATGAGATCATAGTGGAACATGTGTGAGCCAACATGGGTATCAAGATCCCGCTGTTGGTTATTGGCCGGAAAGTTGTCTCGGTCATGTCTGCATGGTTCCCGAACCCATAGGGTCTACACACTTAAGGTTCGATGACGCTAGGGTTATAGGGAATAGATATGTGTGGTTACCGAATGTTGTTAGGAGTCCCGGATGAGATCGCGGACGTCACGAGGAGTTCCGGAATGGTCCGGAGGTAAAGATTTATATATGGGAAGTCCTGTTTTGGTCACCGAAAAAGTTTCGGGTTCTACCGGTAATGTACCTGGATCACCGGAAGGGTTCGGGGGTCCACCGGGAGGGGCCACCAGCCCCAGAGGCTTGCGTGGGCCAATAGTGGGAAGGGACCAGCCCCTAGGTGGGATGGGGCTCCCCCCACCAAGTCCCAAGGCGCCTCACGATAAGAGGGGGGCAAACCCTAGGGCAGATGGGCCCTAAGGCCCACCCCAGGTGCGCCTCCCCCTCTCCCCCTTTGGCCGCCACCCTAGATGGGATCTAGGAATTGCCGCACCCCTTGGAGTGGGAACCCTAGAGGGGGCGCAGCCCCCTCCCTTCCCCCTATATATAGTTGAGGTCTAGGGGCTGCCCAAGACATGAGTTATTCTCTCAAAGGCGCAACCCTACCTCTCTCCCTCCTCGTCTCTTGCGGTGCTTGGCGAAGTCCTGCTGGAGTGCCATGCTCCTCCACCACCACCACGCCGTCGTGCTGCTGCTGGACGGAGTCTTCCCCAACCTCTCCCTCTCCCCTTGCTGGATCAAGGCACGGGAGACGTCATCGGGCTGCACGTGTGTTGAACGCGGAGGCACCGTTGTTCGGTGCTTAGATCGGAATCAACCACGATCTGAATTGCTACGAGTACGACTCCTTCATCCGCGTTCTTGTAACGCTTCCGCTTCGCGATCTACAAGGGTATGTAGATGCACTCCTCTCTCTCGTTGCTAGTCTCTCCATAGATAGATCTTGGTGACTCGTAGGAAAATTTTGAATTTCTGCTACGTTCCCCAACACTTCCTCCTCGTGACCCGAAGGACCTCAGCGCCGCCGCCGCCGTCGACCTTCGAATCTGCACCGACCAAGGCCGCTGCATCACCCTGTTCGCACCAGAAACCCTGCCGCGTTCCTCCGCCGTTGAGTGGTTCTGGTAAATTTACTTTCCTGTAACCCTAGATCTCCATTAGGGTTTCGAGTTCATCCATGTTCGTGGCCGTTCCTCAGTTCTTCTGCGCCCTTCTCTTTAGTCCTTTTACTAAGGTTATATATGTGTCTGCTAGCTTTGATCTGCGGCTAGATTCATTTTGATAGTCCACCATACCATGGCTTCTTGTTGCCCCAAACAGACTGCGTCTGGATCATCTCTGTTCCTTTTAGCGCCATTGTAGGGTTCAGGAAAATTTTCTTTCGTTATCCACGGTAGATCCAAAATTACTCTGCCATATTCTGAAATCTGTTTCTGCAACACTTGGTAGATTTTCAACTCTGGCCCTTCTGCCTAAGGGCAGTTTAACCTTTGATAGTCAATCCGCCATACACCATTAGCCCTCACTTAAACCGCCAACTTAACTTGAATAGCAATTTCCTGGTTTAACACTGAGTAGTATACTTAAACCGTCAATCGTAAACCGACTTTCATTTTTTCTTTCACAGTTTGTCTTTCCAAGATGACCAAACAATTCTCTGCTTGCAATTGGGTTCCGTCCAAGATCACCGAGACACAAATCAATGGATATGTCACCACTGGCGCTTTAGCCTCAAAAAGGATCCTGCTTTGGCGAGTTCCGGGCTCTGAGTGCCCTCCTGAACCTCAAGATGGAGAGGTTATTGTATTTATGCAACACTTAGACCGGGGATTCAGCCCGCCCGGATCAAAATTCTTCCGGGATGTTCTTGCGAGCTTTCAACTCCATCCACAAGATATTGGACCGAATTCCGTGTCCAATATATGCAACTTTCAAGTATTCTGTGAAGTTTATCTTCAAGAGGAACCATCTATGGAGTTGTTCCGGGATTTTTTCCATTTAAACCGCCGCATGGAGTTCTGTGATGGCCCCAACACGGAACTTGGTGGGGTATCAATCCAGAAGAGAAAAGAAGCTGATTTTCCTCATGCAAAACACCACAGCCATCCTAAAGATTGGAACCAAACTTGGTTTTATTGCCGGAATACTGCCCCTAATGGAGAAAATCCCTTGCCGGGCTACCGCCCTCACCGGCTTAGCAACCTTCACCCGTTACCTCCACGTTTGACTGCCCAAGAATGGAAAGTTTATGCACCTCAACTCGCCAAGCTCCGGGCTCTTATGGCTAACGGTTTGACTGGAATTGATCTCATCCGCTGCTGGGTTTCTTGGGGCATTCTGCCTTTAAGCCGCCGCTCTGGTTTGATGCATGAATACACCGGAGACGTTAAAGATCCTCAACGATATCACACAATAGTAATGACAGACCTTGAAGTTACTGAATTTGTGAAAAACATGCTTGACGAACCGATCTCCCCTGCAGCCAAATCGGGTTGCCACCTTTTTGCGCCATCAACAAACCGCCAGCGGTAAAGTTTAACTTAATGCTCATTGATTCGCCTGTGCTTTAACAATGTGTTAAAGCCCCTTTGTTATAATTTTGCAGGCCAACAGCTCTTTCTGGAAACGGACTAAACCGGCTAGGGCTCCTCGTGCAAAGAGCAAGGTCACCAAGAAAGCGGGCAAGAAGAAAACCACAGAGTCTTCTGATCCGCCAGAAGATGTTGACGAATCAGATCCAGAGGTAGAACTTGATTCACTTGGTTCCTTTTTCATACACCTTATTAACAATGACTATTCCCAGGATGATGCAGTAGCCAGTCATGCAGACCATGTTGAGGTAATCTCTCTTTCCTCCGATTCAGACCTTGTGCCGGTTCAAAGATTTCGCCGTGCAGTTCGGAAAGTAAAATACTCTCACCCTCTTGCTTATCTGGATCCAAAATTTTCTTTGAAGACACAACAAGATGAAGAACGTCGCACAACCCGGCACAGCGGCCAACATATCACTTCTTCCGGTTTACCGGATACGCCAAACCGGAAACGTCGTCCAGAGGTTACTTGTTCTCCTGAAAAACTTTATCCCTTGAAAGGTTTCTTCAGATACCCACTTAATTCGTCTGATCCAAACTACCAAGCATCTTCCAATTCATCTGGCGGTTCATCAACCACGCAACTACCTCCCCTTAAAACCGTCCCTGGGTAAGTATATTGTTCTTCATGTTTTTTCCTTCATAGTTCGGTTTACCGTGCTAATCTTTGATGTGATGTCATAGTGCCAAAGCCCACCTGAGCAAGAAGGCTAAAACCAATACCCCATTGGTGAAGTTGAACCGGAGAGGGCTGCTGAGCATGACGGTAGAAATACCGATGTTATGCATGATTCCATCCCACAAGGCGAGAACACTGAAGCTAATCCGCCGGAGGCTGACCCGGCGACTCATGTTGATCCGTCGAGCCCACATGCTACCCCTCCAAGCCCGACTGCCAATCCACCGAGCCCGGCTGCTAATCCGCCAAGTCCAGCTAAAGGTACCAGCAATCCGCCAAGTCCACCAAGAAATGATGATGATGATGTTGTAATTACTGGCACGGCTCACACTAGTCCTGGTAATCCGGTTATCCTGGCCAAACATACCGCCAAGGAGGAATTCGCAGCTATGGGCAAAGGGAAAGGGAAGATGGATTTATCCAACTTAGTCAACCTTAGCGCTGAAGAACTTCATTCCGGTTATTTAAACCGCGTGTACACCAGCCGTGACCTTGAAGCTGGTTTGGTGAACCTGATGAAGGAGTGTTATGAGGTATGAACACTTTGAAACTAATTCTGTATATTTTCTCCATGGTAGCCCTCAAGGGCCGGTTTATCTCCGGAAGATAAACCGGGACTTGGATATAAAGATCACTTCAACGTAGTAGCCCCCAAGGGCCGGTTTGTCTTTTTGAAGACAAGCCGGGACTGTCTGTCCTTGTTTAATTGCCTTATGACTGATCAATTGTACATTAGCCCCCAAGTGCCAAGCTTAATACCTGGATTGAGCCTTGGGACTTGAAAAATACCCACTTTAAGAAGAAATCCACATTAGCCCCCAAGTGCCAAGTGTATAACTTGTTATGTGCTTGGGACTTACTGATATGTTTAACTGTTGCATCATCTGACTTTGCAGGCTAACATGAAAACCAAAGAATCCCAAACCGCCGAGCTTCAAGAAATTCTTAAGTTGCAGCAAGAAGAGACCTCTAAAGCCAAAGAAGAGCTCAAGGGTGCCTTATCGGCCATGGAGCAACTTAAAGAGGGTTTCAAGACTGAATGCACCAACTGGGAGATTGAAAGGGCTGCGTTACTGAAGCAGGCAGAAGATGCTGAAGCAGCCCTTAAACCGGTGGAAGAAGAACTGGCAGGTCTAAAGCATCAAGTGGATTCCATGACGGCTGCCGTGTTTAGTAAGTACTTTAAAAACACCTGCTCTGTAGTACTATCAACTCCGCCGGTTTAACTTGAATTTCTTAAACCGTTGCAGGCAATCGCATTACTCATCTTGGGACAAACATGAGGATGAAGCTAAAAGCGGCCTATACGTTGATTGAGCAACTGTATACCGGTGCTCAGCGAGTCATATCTGCAGCTTTATACAACATACTGGCACCAACATTGATCAAAGATACGTTAACGAGATTATCCATGACACCGGCTCAGATAGAGGAGGTGAAGCGATCTGCTGCCAGGGCTAGCGCTTTACTGGCACTAACTCGGGCCAAAGCATGGATATCTGACTTGGATCTGGTTGATATTGCCAAGGGATTTCCAGATGAACAGGCAGACGGATCAGCCTTTGACAATGAAGCCCTCAAAGCTCTAACAAAGGAAATGCGCCCGCTATCAAGTCAACTTGCTGTAGAGGCCAACTTGACGGTTCATCGGTCTTTTTATGATGAAAGGAATCAGCGGGTTGATACAACTGTAACAGAAGCGCAAAACCTTATCCCGCCAATCCGTAAGCACACTTACGCCCCTGATGTTGATCCATCAGATCTGATAAGTGAAGAAGCTGTCTTTCAGGCTCTAACCCGGATTGATTGGACCACCCTTGACTTCCAGCCTCTGGGTGGAGAGGAGGCGGTTGAACCGGCACCTGAAGATCCTTCAACTTCATGTCGTCCTGGCAATGAATCTTAATCCGGCATTTTATGTTTCTTTGACAAACTTCGTTGTGTAAGAACAATCAGCATTTTGGGCCTCAAAGCGCCTTGTAATAGGCTAGTTAAAACTCTTTGATTTTGTTGTGCTGATACACGACTTTTGTTGAACCGCCATGATTAATGCAATGTTTGATTATGCTTCAATAATGCGATCTTGAAGCCTGTATATAGAAAGCTTGTCCTGGCGGTTTACCGCTGGACGGGTCATAATGCCCAAGATAAAGCCTGATTGAAAATAACTCATACCTGTGATGTGATATCACTTAGTTGGTTTACCAACTTTGATCATAATAAGGGTGAAGACCCAAATCTTGAATTTGTAAAACTCCACCATGTACTGATGGCGTATAATAAGTCATGTCGGGTTATGATGAACACCAGATGATCAAAATTGGCGACAAGTAGTCAAAGCCAGGCCGGGTTAATAAACTCCGGTTTGATAATAAGGTTTGTCAACTTGTAGTTGGAAACCAAGCCGGGTTAACAAACACCGGGTTAATATGATGACTGAAAAAGCCATACCGGATCAAAAGATACCGGTTCAACATAGAATTTGTCAAAAGAAAACAAATAGTGACAAAGGCGAATAAAACCGTGTAGTTGAGGCTTTTCGAGGGCTGCCAGGCCCAAATTCGAGGCTTTTCATGGGCTGCCAGGCCGCTGAGTTAAACCATTTGACAAATCCTTTTAAGATGGGCCTCCAACTAACCAATCACCGTTTTAACTTTGAAAAGTTGAGGGTCTCAATGAGAGTAACTGTCAAATGTTCGGCGGGTCATGCCAGGATTACCTGGATAGGAGTGGCTTACTTGATGAAGGCGGGTTAACCAGGGGTTTTAGGTAAATATACCAGGCTTCCAAGCCGTGGGTCGATACCCAGCTACAAGGGTCCTTTCAAACTCTTTATTACTTTACACAAAGAGCCCCCAAGTAACTTGATGAGCTGTGCTCATTAGGTGCCTATGTTTGAGCTGTGCATAGCATCCAGACTCTCTTTGGCCCCTTGGGTGTGAAGCTCCCAAGCTATATTGTGGGCATGATAGCCGGTTTAACAGGTAGTACTCCGCTTTGTCAGCTGAAGCCCCCATATAACTCAAAGGATATTTGACAAAAAATAGCAGAGGCCCTGCTTATAGCAAGGATGCTGGTTTATTTTATTGATTAGAATATATACATTGTCGAAATATATACATAAGAGAAGCCTATGGCTCAAGTGTAGTAAGGTCGTAGGAGAGCTATGTTCCACGGCCGCCGGGTCTCCTCCTCAGAGTTGCGTGAGTTGTCTCGAACGTCAATGAGGTAGTATGATCCGTTGTGCAGATTCTTGCTGACCACAAAGGGTCCTTCCCAAGGTGGGGATAACTTGTGCATGTCGGTCTGATCCTGGATGAGCCGGAGCACCAAGTCGCCTTCTTGAAAGGTTCTTGTCTTAACCCGGCGGCTGTGATAACGCCGCAGGTCTTGCTGACAAACCGCCGAACAAGCCAAAGCCATATCATGTTTTTCATCTAACAGGTCCAACGCCTCTTGGCGTGCTTACTCATTGTCCGCTTCAACATAATTGGCAACCCAGGGCGAATCATGACGAACATCACTTGGGAGGACCGCCTCTGCCCCGTACACCATGAAGAAAGGTGTGTAACCCGTCGATCTGTTGGGGGTGGTGTTGATGCTCCATAACACGGAAGGCAATTCTTCCACCCAACAACCCGACGTCCGCTTTGAAGGAATCATAAGCCGGGGTTTGATACCCTTCAAGATTTCTTGATTAGCTCTCTCCGCTTAACCATTGGTCTGGGGGTGCGCCACGGATGCTAAGTCAAGCCGGATGTGCTCTCTCTGACAGAAATCTTCCATCTCACCTCTAGAAAGGTTTGTGCCATTATCCGTGATGATGCTGTATGGAAAACCAAAGCGGAAGATAATATTTTTGAGAAATTGAACCGCCGTAGCCGCGTCACACTTGCTGACAGGCTCCGCTTCAACCCATTTGGTGAATTTGTCAACCGCCACCAGCAGGTGGGTCTTCTTATCCTTGGATCGCTTAAAGGGTCCCACCATATCAAGCCCCCAAGTGGCAAATGGCCAGGTGATGGGAATCATCCTTAATTCTTGAGCCGGAACATGAGCTCTGCGTGAAAACTTTTGACAAGCGTCACACCGCTTTACCAAATCCTCCGCATCAGCATGAGCTGTCAACCAGTAGAACCCATGACGAAAAGCTTTAGCAACCAGGGACTTTGAACCGGCATGATGACCACAATCCCCTTCATGAATTTCCCGTAGGATCTCTTGGCCTTGTTCCGGAGAAACACAACGCTGAAATACGCCTGAAACGTTGCAGCGGTGTAACTCGCCATTGTGAATAACCATGGACTTGGATCACCGGATGATACGTATCCAACGTATCTATAATTTTTGATTGCTCCATGCTACTTTATCTATTGTTTTGGACTATAATGGGCTTTATTTTCCACTTTTATATTATTTTTGGGACTAACCTATTAACCGGAGGCCCAGCCCAGAATTGCTGTTTTTTTTGCCTATTTTAGTGTTTCGAAGAAACAGAATATCAAATGGAGTCCAAACAGAATGAAACCTTCGGAAACGTGATCTTCTCACCGAACGTGATCCAGGAGACTTGGACCCTACACCAAGAAGTGCCAGAGGCGGTCACGAGGGTGGGGGGCGCGCCCTCCTCCCCTGGGCACCCCCCTGCCTCGTGGGCCCCCTCACGCTCCACCGATGTACTCCTTCCTCCTATATATACCTACGTACCCCAATAGATCGGCGAAGGAGCCAAAAACCTAATTCCACCATCATAACTTCCTGTATCCACGAGATCCCATCTTGGGGCCTGTTCCGGAGCTCCGCCGAGGTGGCATCCACCACGGAGGGCTTCTACATCATCACCATAGCCCCTCCGATGAAGTGTGAGTAGTTTACTTCAGACCTTCGGGTCCATAGTTAGTAGCTAGATGGCTTCTTCTCTCTTTTTGGATCTCCATACAATGTTCTCCCCCTCTCTCGTGGAGATCTATTCGATGTAATCTTCTTTTTGCGGTGTGTTTGTTGAGATCGATGAATTGTGGGTTTATGATCCAGCTTATCTATGGAAAATATTTGATTCTTCTCTGAATTCTTTTATGTATGATTAAGTTATCTTTGCAAGTCTCTTCGAATTATCCGTTTGGTTTGGCCAACTAGATTGGTAGTTCTTGCAATGGGAGAAGTGCTTAGCTTTGGGTTCAATCTTGCGGTGACCTTACCTAGTGACAGAAAGGGTTGCAAGGCACGTATTGTATTGTTGCCATCGAGGATAACAAGATGGGGTATTTATCATATTGCATGAATTTATTCCTCTACATCATGTCATCTTGCTTAAGGCGTTACTCTGTTTTTAACTTAATACTCTAGATGCATGCTGGATAGCGGTCGATGAGTGGAGTAATAGTAGTAGATGCAGAATCGTTTCGGTCTACTTGTCACGGATGTGATGCCTATATACATGATCATTGCCTGGATAACCTCATAACTTTGCTCAATTCTGTCAATTGCTCAATAGTAATTTGTTCACCCACCGTAGAATACTTATGCTCTTGAGAGAAGCCACTAGTGAAACCTATGGCCCCCGGGTCTATTCTCGTCATATCAATCTCCATCACTTTATTTACTTGCTTTTGCTTTTACTTTTTACTTTGTATCTTTATACCAAAAATACCAAAAATATTATCTCTATCAGATCTCACCCTCGTAAGTGACCGTGAAGGGATTGACAACCCCTAAGCGTTGGTTGCGAGTAGCTATCGTTTTGTGCAGGTATGAGGGACTTGCGCGTGGTCTCCTACTGGATTGATACCTTGGTTCTCTAAAACTAAGGGAAATACTTACGCTACTGTGCTGCATCATCCTCTCCTCTTTGGGGAAATCCAACGCAAGCTCGAGACATAGCACCGGACTATCTGCCGGGCCAGGACTTCATCATCTGGTAACTCGCCCCGGTTCATATACGCCAGATATGGAACCATCCAATCCGGCACAACATGTAAAGCGCCCACCAATTGAGCCTCCAGATCAGGAACAGCCAAATCCTCCTCTGTAGGCAACTTGACAGACGGGTTATGCAAGATATCTAAAAAGGTATTGGGAGGTACCGATTTACGCTGAGATCCAAGACGGCTTAAAGCGTCTGCTGCTTCGCTTTTGCGCCGGTCGATATGCTCAACCTGATACCCTTTGAAGTGACCCGCCACAATATCCACCTCGCTTCTGTAAGCCGCCATGAGTGGATCCTTAGAATCCCAAGTGCCAGAAACTTGCTGAGCCACCAGATCAGAGTCTCCAAAGCATCGTATCCAGCTTAAATTCATCTCCTTAGCCACTCGGATCCCGTGGAGCAGAGCCTCGTACTCAGCTGCATTGTTAGTACAGGGGAACATTAAACGGAGGACATAGCGAATTTTATCACCTCAAGGGGAAGTAAGGACAACTCCAGCCCCCGAGCCCTCCAATTGCCTGGATCCATCAAAGTGAATAGTCCAGTATGTATTATCCGGTTTGTCCTCTGGTACTTGTAACTCGGTCCAGTCATTGATAAAGTCAACAAGTGCTTGAGACTTGATGGCTGTTCGAGGCACATACTTCAAACCATGTGGACCAAGCTCAATCGCCCACTTTGCAACCCGACCAGTTGCCTCCCTGTTCTGAATTATATCACCCAAAGGAGCTGAACTGACAACTGTAATGGGATGGCCTTGAAAGTATTGTTTGAGCTTCCGACTTGCCATAAAAATCCCATATACCAGCTTTTGTCAATGCGGATATCGCTGCTTTGACTCGATAAGCACCTCACTGATATAGTAAACCGGCCGTTGAACCGGATATTCCTTACCAGCCTCCTTGCGTTCCACCACAATTGCCACACTGACAGCACACGCATTAGCAGCCACATACAACAACAAGGGCTCCTTGTCAATCGGAGCAGCAAGAACCGGCGGTTCAGCCAACTGCCGCTTCAAGTCTTCAAACACCGCATTAGCCGCATCACTCCAGACAAAGGTGTCTGTTTTCTTCAACATCTGATATAGAGGGATGGCCTTCTCTCCCAAACGGCTGATAAACCGGCTTAGAGCTGCAATTCGACCTGCTAGACGTTGAACATCATTGATGCACGCCGGTTTAGCCAAAGATGTAATCGCTTTGATCTTCTCCGGATTAGCCTCAATGCCTCTGTTGGACACCAGAAAGCCTAGAAGCTTGCCTGCCGGAACACCAAAAACACACTTGTCCAGATTGAGCATCATCTTGTAAACTCACAGATTGTCAAAGGTCTCCTTGAGATCATTTATCAATGTCTCCTTCTTCCTGGATTTTACCACAATGTCATCAACATAGGCATGAACATTGCACCCAACCTGAGTGTGAAGAAAATTCTGCACACAACGCTGATAAGTTGCCTGGGCACTCTTGAGCCCAAAGGGCATAGAAACATAGCAAAAGGCTCCAAAGGGAGTGATGAAGGTGGTCTTCTCCTGGTCCTTAACTGCCATTTTGATCTGATGATAACCTGAATTGTTGGAAATATGCC
The DNA here is from genome assembly GCF_018294505.1 of Triticum aestivum. Classification (NCBI taxonomy): domain Eukaryota; kingdom Viridiplantae; phylum Streptophyta; class Magnoliopsida; order Poales; family Poaceae; genus Triticum; species Triticum aestivum. Next base: position 543,219,766 of record NC_057795.1, read on the forward strand.
CTAGAGGCAATAATATATTTATTATTATTATTATATTTCCTTCTTCATGATAATCGTTTATTATCCATGCTATAAGTGTATTGATAGGAAACTCAGATACATGTGTGGGTACATAGACAATACCATGTCCCTAGTAAGCCTCTAATTAACTAGCTCGTTGATCAATAGATGGTTACGGTTTCCTGACAATGGACATTGGATGTCGTTGATAACGGGATCACATCATTGGGAGAATGATGTGATGGACAAGACCCAATCCTAAGCCTAGCACAAAGATCGTGTAGTTCGTATGCTAAAGCTTTTCTAATGTCAAGTATCATTTCCTTAGACCATGAGATTGTGCAACTCCCGGATACCGTAGGAATGCTTTGGGTGTACCAAACGTCACAACGTAACTGGGTGGCTATAAAGGTGCACTACGGGTATCTCCGAAAGTGTCTGTTGGGTTGGCACGAATCGAGACAGGGATTTGTCACTCCGGTTGACGGAGAGGTATCTCTGGGCCCACTCGGTAGGACATCATCATAATGTGCACAATGTGACCAAGGGGTTGATCACGGGATGATGTGTTATGGAACGAGTAAAGAGACTTGCCGGTAACGAGATTGAACAAGGTATCGGCATACCGACGATCGAATCTCGGGCAAGTACAAATACCGCTAGACAAAGGGAATTGTATACGGGATTGATCGAATCCTCGACATCGTGGTTCATCCGATGAGATCATCGTGGAACATGTGGGAGCCAACATGGGTATCCAGATCCCGCTGTTGGTTATTGACCGGAGAACGTCTCGGTCATGTCTGCATGGTTCCCGAACCCGTAGGGTCTACACACTTAAGGTTCGATGACGCTACGGTTATAAAGCAAGTTTGTATGTGGTTACTGAATGTTGTTCGGAGTCCCGGATGAGATGCCGGATGTCATGAGGAATTCCGGAATGGTCCGTAGGTAAAGATTTATATATGGGAAGTCCCGTTTTGGTCACCAGAAAAGTTTCGGGTTTTATCGGTAACATACCGGGACCACTGGGAGGGTCCCGAGGGTCCACCAAGTGGGGCCACCGTCCCCGAAGGGCTGCATGGTCCAAGTGTGGGAGGGGACCAGCCCCAGGTGGGCTGGTGCGCCCCCCACAAGGGCCCAAGGCGCCTAGGGTTTGGGGTGGGGGCGCCTCCACCTTACTTGGGGGCCAAGCTTCCCCCTCTTCCCCCTTTGGCTGCCCCCCTAGATGGGATCTAGGGCTGGCCGCCGCCCCTAGGGGTGGAAACCTAGGTGGGGGCGCAGCCCCCCTCTCCCCCTATATATAGTGGAGGCAAAGGGTAGCCCAACACACGAAGTTGTTCTCCTATTGGTGCAGCCCTACCTCTCTTTCTCCTCCTCTCCCGCGGTGCTTGGCGAAGCCCTGCAGGATTGCCACGCTCCTCCATCACCACCACGCCGTTGTGCTGCTGCTGGATGGAGTCTTCCCCAACATCTCCCTCTCTCCTTGCTGGATCAAGGCATGGGAGACATCACCGAGCTGTACGTGTGTTGAACGCGGAGGTGCCGTCCGTTCGGCACTAGGATCTCCGGTGATTTGGATCACGGCGAGTACGACTCCTTCAACCCCGTTCTCTTGAACGCTTCCGCTTAGTGATCTAAAAGGGTATGTAGATGCACTCCCCTCTCTCTCGTTGCTAGTCTCTCCATAGATAGATCTTGGTGACACGTAGGAAAAATTTGAATTTCTGCTACGTTCCCCAACAGTGGCATCATGAGCTAGGTCTATTGCGTAGATTCTTTGCACAAGTAGAACACAAAGTAGTTGTGGGCATTGATTTTGTTCAATATGCTTACCGTTACTAGTCCAATCTTGATTCGGCGGCATTGTGGGATGAAGCGGCCCGGACCGACCTTACACGTACACTTACGTGAGACAGGTTCCACCGACTGACATGCACTTGTTGCATAAGGTGGCTAGCGGGTGCCAGTCTCTCCCACTTTAGTCGGATCAGATTCGATGAAAAGGGTCCTTATGAAGGGTAAATAGTAATTGGCATATCACGTTGTGGTTTTTGCGTAGGTAAGAAACATTCTTGCTAGAAACCCATAGCAGCCACGTAAAACATGCAGACAACAATTAGAGGACGTCTAACTTGTTTTTGCAGGGTATGCTATGTGATGTGATATGGCCAAGAAGAATGTGATGAATGATATGTGATGTATGAGATTGATCATGTTCTTGTAATAGGAATCACGACTTGCATGTCAATGAGTATGACAACCGGCAGGAGCCATAGGAGTTGTCTTAATTTATTGTATGACCTGCGTGTCATTGAACAAACGCCATGTAATTACTTTACTTCATTGCTAACCGGTAGCCATAGGAGTAGAAGTAATAAGTTGGCGAGACAACTTCATGGAGACACGATGATGGAGATCATGGTGTCATGTCGGTGACGATGATGATCGTGGAGCCCCGAAGATGGAGATCAAAAGGAGCAAAATGATATTGTCCATATCATGTCACTATTTGATTGCATGTGATGTTTATCATGTTTATGCATCTTATTTTCTTAGAACGACGGTAGTAAATAAGATGATCCCTCATTAAAATTTCAAGAAAGTGTTCCCCCTAACTGTGCACCATTGCGAAAGTTCGTCGTTTCGAAGCACCACGTGATGATCGGGTGTGATAGATTCTAACATTCACATACAACGGGTGTAAGACAGATTTACACACGCGAAACACTAAGGTTTACTTGACGAGCCTAGCATGTACAGACATGGCCTCGGAACACAAGAGACCGAAAGGTCGAGCATGAGTCGTATAGTAGATACGATCAACATGAAGATGTTCACCGATGATGACTAGTCTGTCTCACGTGATGATCGGACACGGCCTAGTTGACTCGGATCATGTAATCACTTAGATGACTAGAGGGATGTCTATCTGAGTGGGAGTTCATTAGATGAACTTAATTATCCTGAACATAGTCAAAAAGCCCTTTGCAGATTATGTCATAGCTCGCGCTTTAGTTCTACTGTTTTAGATGTGTTCCTAGAGAAAATGGAGTTGAAAGTTGACAGTAGCAATATGCGGACAGTAGAAGGCTTATGTCCTTAATGCACCACTCGGTGTGCTGGACCTCGAACGTGGTCTGTGGATGTTGTGAACATCTGACATACATGTTTTGATGACTACATGATAGTTCGGTAATGTTAAATGGTTTAGAATTGAGGCACCAAAGACATTTTTGAAATGTCGCAGAACATATGAGATGTTCCAAGAGATGAAATTGGGATTTCAGGCTCGTGCCCACGTCAAGAGGTATGAGACCTCCGACGAGTTTTCTAGCCTACAAACTAAGGGAGAAGATCTCAATCGTTGAGCTTGTACTCAGATTGTCTGGGTACAACAATCACTTGAATCGAGTAGGAGTTGATCTTCCAGATGAGATAGTGATGTTTCTCCAAAGACATTGCCACCAAGCTACTAGAGCTTCGTGATGAACTATAACATAACAGGGATAGATATGATGATCCTTGAGCTATTCGCAATGTTCAACACCGCGAATGGAGAAATCAAGAAGGAGCATCAATTGTTGATGGTTAGTGAAACCACTAGTTTCAAGAAGGGCAAGGGCAAGAAGGGGCACTTCATGAAATGGCCAATCAGTTGCTGCTCCAGTGAAGAGACCCAAGGTTGAACCCAAACCCGAGACTAAGTGCTTCTGTAATAAGGGGAACATCCACTGGAGCAGAATTACCCTAGATACTTGGTAGATAAGATGGCTGGCAAGGTCAATAGAAGTATATTGGATATACATTATGTTAATGTGTACTTTACTAGTACTTCTAGTAGCACCAGGGTATTAGATACCGGTTCGGTTGCTAAGTGTTAGTAACTCGAAATAAAAGCTACGAAATAAACGGAGACTAGCTAAAGGTGAGCAGACGATATGTGTTGGAAGTGTATCCAAGGTTGATGTGATCAAACATCGCACGCTCCCTCTACCATCAAGATTAGTATTAAACCTAAATAATTGTCATTTGGTGTTTGCGTTGAGAATAGACATGATTGGATTATGTCTATCGCAATACGGTTATTCATTTAAGGAGAATAATGGTTACTCTATTTATTTGAATAATACCTTCAATGGTCTTGCACCTAAAAGAATGGTTTATTGAATCTCGATCGTAGTGATACACATTTTCATGCCAAAAGATATAAGATAGTAATGATAGTACCACTTATTTGTGGCACTGCCATGTAAGTCATATTGGTATAAAACGCATGAAGAAGCTCCGTGTTGATGGATCTTTGGACTCACTCGTTTTTGAAAAGTTTGAGACATGCGAACCATGTCTATTGGTGTATATGCATGAAGAAACTCCATGCAGATGGATCGTTTGGACTCACTTGATTTTGAATACCACATGGGCAAGATGACTTAAAAGCCTCGTTTTCAGTAAGATGGAACAAGATAACAACTTGTTGGAAGTAACACATTTTGATGTGTGCATTCCAATGAGTGTTGAGGCATGCAGTGAATATCATTATGTTCTTACTTCACAGATGATTTGAGTAGATGTTGAGTATATTTACTTGATGAAACACAAGTCTGAATTATTGAATGGTTCAAGTAATTTCAGAGTGAAGTTGAAGATCATCGTGACAAGAGGATAAAATGTCTATGATATGATCATAGAGATGAGTATCTGAGTTACGAGCTTTGGCACGCAATTAAGACATTGTGGAAATTGTTTCACAATTAATACTGCCTGGAACACCATAGTGTGATGGTGTGTCCGAACATCATAGTTGCGCCCTATTGGATATGGTGCGTACCATGATGTCTCTTATCGAATTACCACTATCATTCATGGGTTAGGCATTAGAGACAACCACATTCACTTTAATAGGGCACCACATAATTCCATTGAGATGACACCGTATGAACTATGGTTTAGAGAAACCTAAGCTGTCGTTTCTTGAAAGTTTGGGGCTGCGACGCTTATATGAAAAAGTTTCATCCTGATGAGCTCGAACCCAAAGTGGATAAATACATCTTCGTAGGACACCCAAAACAGTTGGGTATACCTCCTATTTCAGATCCGGAAGCAAAAGGATTGTTTCTAGAAACGGGTCCTTTCTCGAGGAAAAGTTTCTCTCGAAAGAATTGAGTGGGAGGATGGTGGAGACTTGATGAGGTTGTTGAACCATCACTTCAACTAGTGTGTAGCAGGGCACAAGAAGTTGTTCCTGTGGCACCTACACCAATTGAAGTAGAAGCTTATGATAGTGATCATGAAACTTCGGATCAAGTCACTACCGAACCTCGTAGGATGACAAGGACGCGTACTGCTTCAGAGTAGTACGGCGATCCTGTCTTAGAGGTCATGTTGCTAGAAAACAATGAACCTACGAGCTATGGAGAAGCAATGGTGGGCCCGGATTCCAACAAATGGCTCGCGGCCATAAAATCCGAGAGATGATCCATGTATGAAAACAAAGTGTAGACTTTGGCAGAACTGCTTGATGGTCATAAGGCCATTGGGTACAGATGGATTTTAAAAGGAAGACAAACAATGATGGTAAGTATCACCATTAAGAAAGCTCGACTTGTCATTAAGATGTTTTCCAACAAGTTCAAGGAGTTGGCTGCGATGAGACTTTCTCATTCGTAGTGATGCTAAGAGTCTGTTGGAATTATATTAGCAATTACTGCATGATTTTTGAAATCTTGCAGATAGGATGTCAAAACATTGTTTCCTCGATGTTATTCTTGAGGAAAGGTTGTATGTGATACAACCAGAAGGTTTTTGTCAATCCTGAAAGATGCTAACAAGTATGCAAAGCTCCAGCAATCCTTCTAAGACCTGGAGTAAGCATCTCGGAGTTGGAATGTACGCTTTGATGAGATGATCAAAGATTTTGGGTTTATACAAAGTTTATGAGAAACTTGTATTTCTAAAGAAGCGAGTGGGAGCACTATAGAATTTCTGATGAGTATATGTTGTTGACATATTGATGATCAGAAATGATGTAGAATTTCTGGAAAGCATATAGGGTTATTTGAAAGATGTTTTTCAATAGAAAACCTGGATTAAGCTACTTGAACATTGAGCATCGAGATCTATAAGGATAGATCAAAATGCTTAATAATACTTTCAAATGAGCATAAGCCTTGACATGATCTTGAAGGTGTTCAAGATGGATCAGTCAAAGAAGGAGTTCTTGCCTGAGATGTAAGGTATGAAGTTAAGACTTAAAGCTCGACCACGGCAGAAAAGAGAGAAAGGACGAAGGTCGTCCCCTATGCTTTAGATGTAGGCTCTATAGTATGCTATGCTGTGTACCGCACCGGAAGTGTGCCTTGCCATGAGTCAGTCAAGGGGTACAAGAATGATCCAGGAATGGATCATTGGACAACGGTCAAAATTGTCCTTGGAGTAAATAAGGACATGTTTCTCAATTATGGAGGTGATAAAGAGTTTGGCGTAAAGGGTTACGTCGATGCAAGTTTTAACACCTATCCAAGTGACTCTGAGTAGCAAACCGGATACGTATAGTGGAGCAACCATTTGGAATAGCTCCAAGTGGAGCGTGGTAGCAGCATTTACAATATGACCTGGAGATTTGCAAAGTACATACGGATCTGAATGTTGCAGACCAGTTGACTAAAACCTCTCTCACAAGCAAAACATGATCAAAACCCAGAACTCATTGAGCCTTAATCACATGATGATGTGAACTAGTTTAGTGACACTAGTAAACTCTTTGGAAGTTGGTCACATGGCGATGTGACCTGTGAGTGTTAATCACATGGCGATGTGAACTAGATTATTGACTCTAGTGCAAGTGGGAGACTGTTGGAAATATGCCCTAGAGGCAATAATAAATTAGTTATTATTATTATATTTCCTTGTTCATGATAATCGTTTATTATCCATGCTATAATTGTATTGATAGGAAACTCAGATACATGTGTGGGTACATAGACAACACCATGTCCCTAGTAAGCCTCTAATTGACTAGCTCGTTGATCAATAGATGGTTACGGTTTCCTGACCATGGACATTGGATGTCGTTGATAACGGGATCACATCATTGGGAGAATGATGTGATGGACAAGACCCAATCCTAAGCCTAGCACAAAGATCGTGTAGTTCGTATGCTAAAGCTTTTCTAATGTCAAGTATCATTTCCTTAGACCATGAGATTGTGCAACTCCCGGATACCGTAGGAATGCTTTGGGTGTACCAAACGTCACAACGTAACTGGGTGGCTGTAAAGGTGCACTACGGGTATCTCCGAAAGTGTCTGTTGGGTTGGCACGAATCAAGACTGGGATTTGTCACTCTGGTTGACGGAGAGGTATCTCTGGGCCCACTCGGTAGGACATCATCATAATGTGCACAATGTGACCAAAGGGTTGATCACGGGATGATGTGTTACGGAACGAGTAAAGAGACTTGCCGGTAACGAGATTGAACAAGGTATCGACATACCGACGATCGAATCTCGGGCAAGTACAAATACCGCTAAACAAAGGGAATTGTATACGGGATTGATCAAATCCTCGACATCATGGTTCATCCGATGAGATCATCGTGGAACATGTGGGAGCCAACATGGGTATCCAGATCCCGCTGTTGGTTATTGACCAAAGAACGTCTCGGTCATGTCTGCATGGTTCCCGAACCCGTAGGGTCTACACACTTAAGGTTCGATGACGCTAGGGTTATAAAGGAAGTTTGTATGTGGTTACCGAATGTTGTTCGGAGTCCCGGATGAGATCCGAACGTCACGAGGAGTTCCAGAATGGTCCGGAGGTAAAGATTTATATATGGCAAGTCCTGTTTTGGTCACTGGAAAAGTTTCGGGTTTTATCGGTAACATACCGGGACCACCGGGAGGGTCCCGGGGGTCCACCAAGTGGGCCACCGTCCCCGGAGGGCTGCATGGGCCAAGTGTGGGAGGGGACCAGCCCCAGGTGGGCTGGTGCGCCCCCCACAAGGGCCCAAGGCGCCTAGGGTTTGGGGAGGGGGCGCCTCCACCTTACTTGGGGGGCAAGTTTCCCCCTCTTCCCCCTTTGGCCGCCCCCCTAGATGGGATCTAGGGCTGGCCGCTGCCCCTAGGGGTGGAAACCTAGGTGGGGGCGCATCCTCCCCTCTCCCCCTATATATAGTGGAGGCAAAGGGTAGCCCAACACACGAAGTTCTTCTCCTGTTGGCGCAGCCCTACCTCTCTTTCTCCTCCTCTCCTGTGGTGCTTAGCGAAGCCCTACAGGATTGCCACGCTCCTCCATCACCACCACACCGTTGTGATGCTGCTGGATGGAGTCTTCCCCAACCTCTCCCTCTCTCCTTGCTAGGTCAAGGCATGGGAGACGTCACCGGGCTGTACGTGTGTTGAACGCGGAGGTGCCGTCTGTTTAGCACTAGGATCTCCGGTGATTTGGATCACGATGAGTACGACTCCTTCAACCCCGTTCTCTTGAACGCTTCCGCTTAGCAATCTACAAGGGTATGTAGATGCACTCCCCTCTCTCTCGTTGCTAGTCTCTCCATAGATAGATCTTGGTGACACGTAGGAAAATTTTGAATTTCTGCTACGTTCCCAAACATGAATAAGCATCCAAGAAACTCAAACGCTCACAACCCGCCGTTGCATCAATGATCTGATCAATACGCGGGAGAGCAAAAGGATCAGCCGGACAAGCTTTGTTCAAATCCGTGTAATCCACACACATGCGCCAAGTGCCGTTTTTTCTTAAGAACAAGCACCGGATTAGCCAACCACTCAGGGTGAAACACTTCAATGATAAACCCAAGAGCCAACAGTCGGGCTACCTCTTCACCAATTGCCTTGCGTCTTTCCTCGTTAAAGCGGTGAAGAAATTGCTTGATCGGATTAAACATGGGATCAATATTGAGAGTGTGCTCAACGAGTTCCCTCGGTACACCTGGCATGTCAGAAGGCTTCCATGCAAAAATGTCCCAGTTCTCATGGATGAACTCGATGAGCGCGCTTTCCTATTTCGGATCCAGATTTGTGCTGATGCTAAACTGCTTGGACGAATCGCCAGGAACAAAGTCAACAAGTTTAGTCTCACCAGCCGGTTTGAATGTCAGGTTCGGGTCATGCTCAGTTGTGGGCTTCTTCAGAGGGGTCATATCTGTCGGATCAACATTATCTTTATAGAACTTCAACTCCTCTGTAGCACAAACCGACTCAGCATAGGCCGCATCACCTTCCTCGCAATTCAAAGCGATTTTACGACTTCCGTGAACCGTAATGGTCCCCTTATGACCCGACATCTTGAGCTGCAAGTAAATATAACAAGGCCTCGCCATGAACTTTGCATAAGCCGGTCGCCCAAATAGTGTGTGGTACGGGCTCTGGATCCTCACCACTTCAAAGGTCAATGTCTCAGACCGGGAGTCATGTTCATCACCAAACACAACTTCCAAAGCGATCTTACCAACATGATATGCCGATTTACCTGGTACCACACCATGGAAAATAGTGTTGGACGGTTTAAGACTCTTGTCTGTCAACCCCATGCGATGGAAGGTCTCATAATACAGAATGTTGGTACTGCTCCCTCCATCCATGAGTACCTTGGTGAACTTATAACCTCCCACCTGTGGTGCCACCACCAAAGCCAGGTGACCCGGATTGTCAACCCGGGGCGGATGATCCTCCCTGCTCCACACAATAGGTTGCTCGGACCACCCGTAGGTAACGTGGTACTGCCGGTTCAACAGCATTAACAGCCCTCTTGTGAAGCTTCTGATCATGCTTACACAAACTAGTGGTGAACACATGATACTGCCCACCATTCAACTGCTTTGGGTGACTCTGGTAACCCAACTGCTGCTGATTTCCTTGATTATTCTGCTGGTTATTACCACCCTGGTTGTTCTGGTTGCCCTGATTATTCTGAAATCCAGAGTTTGAACCGCCGCCACCATGAAAACCTGGACCTGAACCGCCCGATGGACCCTGATCATACCGGAAAAGATCAGAACTTTTGAACTCCTTCATAATATGACAATCTTTTCAGAGATCCATTGCAGGAACCTCCTTGGTCCCATGCTTTGGGCAAGGCTGACTTAACAAGCGCTCCAGATTCATTCCGCCGCCCCGCTGGGGCGGTTTACCCTTACGACGTTGCACATTAGCGTTAGCCACAAAATCTGAGTCCGCTTTACGCTTACCGTTGTTCCCATGGCCTCCTTGGTTGTGCTGCTGTCCCTTTGCACCGCTGTTCTTATTTCCCTTCTCCAGTTTCTCCTCATTAGAATCGGGATCCTTGGTATTATCAGAATCGGCATACTTGACCAAGGCGGCCATAAGGGTGCCCATGTCATTGCAGTGGCGCTTGAGTCATCCCAACTTCATCTTCAGTGACTTAAACTGGCAATTACGTTCCAGCGTGATGATTGCTTGGCTAGCGTTAATCCGGTCTGAAGAATGCACCCAATGAGTTGTTGAATCGTTCTCCCCTTGTACACAGGCGTCGAGATCCACAATGGACATAGACTGCTTACATGTGTCCTTGAAATTGGCTATAAACCGGGCCTTCAACTGGTCCCATGACTCAACGGAGTTAGCTGGTAAGTTTTTTAACCAAGTACGGGTTGTTCCCTCCAACATCATCTTGAAGTATTTTGCACAAGCCGCTTCATCCACGTCCAGCATCTCCATTGCCATCTCATAACTTTCCACCCACGCCTCGGGTGGCTGATCAATGGTGTAATTCGGTACCTTATGTGGGCCCTTAAAGTCCTTAGGCAGTCGCACATTACGGAGAGCCGGAATAAGACACGGCACTCCCCAAGAACTGAAAGCAAGCCTAGCGCCTCGGTCCACTGACACTGCTGGCTAAACCGGGGCGGGTTGATATCGACCCGCATGTTGTGCTGCCAATGCGGCCTCCATTCATGGTCTGCCATTATCCACCACGTCCTGAGCGTCCACATCACCAAGCGTCGGATTAGGCCCTTGAGGGACAATGCAGCACCGCGCACTGCTGGACACTTCCGGTTCATCTATATGCCTGCAATAGCTTTTGCTCGGACGTGGAGTGGAGTGAACCCTGTCTCGGCTATACGAGTAAGCTTGCTGCTGTGTCAGAGCTGTTTGAAGAAGATCCCTGGCCCGCCGTGTCTCGACCGCTGTCGGCGATTCACCCTCTATCGGAATAACTGCCAACCGGGATGCTGCCGCTATCATATTGTCCAAAGGGGTAGAGAAGTGACCCAGCGGGGGTGTGCTGTACCGCGGCGGGTTATCCGTGCGTCGAGGTGGATGTTGGGGAACGTTGCAGAAAATTAAAATTTTTCCTACGGTTTCATCAAGATCCATCTATGAGTTCATCTAAGCAACGAGTCATGGGAGAGAGATTGCATCTACATACCACTTTGTAGATCGCGCGGAAGCGTTCAAAAGAACGGGGTTGAAGTAGTCTTTCTCGTCGTGATCCTATCATCGGAGATCCTAGCGCCGAACGGACGGCACCTCCGCGTTCAACACACGTACGGTCAGCGTGATGTCTCCTCCGTCTTGATCCAGCAAGGGGGAAGGAGAGGTTGATGATGATAGCTCCAGCAGCAGCACAACGGCGTGGTGGTGGTGGAACAGCAGCACTCTGGCAGGGCTTCGCCAAGCACGTAACGGAGGAGGAAGAGGTGTAGCAGGGGGAGGGAGGCGCCAGAACTTCAGGGTGCGGCTGCCCCCCTCCCCCTCCCTTTATATAGGCCCCCAGGGGGGGCGCCGACCCTGGGAGATCCAGTCTCCCAAGGGGGCGGCGGCCAAGGGGGGTGGAGTACCCCCCAAGCCAAGTGGGGCGCCCTCCCCCCCCCCACCCTAGGGTTTCAACCCTAGGCGCAGGGGGTGGGCCAAAGGGGGCGCACCAGCCCACTAAGGGTTGGTTCCCCTCCCTACTTCGGCCCTTGGGGCCCTCCGGGATGGGTGGCCCCACCCGGTGGACCCTCGGGACCCTTCCGGTGGTCCCGGTACAATACCGGGTGACCCCGAAACTTTCCCGATGGCCGAAATATCACTTCCTATATATAATTCTTCACCTCCGGACCATTCCGGAACTCCTCGTGACGTCTGGGATCTCATCCGGGACTCCGAACAATATTCGGTATGCTGCATACTCATATTCATACAACCCTAGCGTCACCGAACCTTAAGTGTGTAGACCCTACGTGTTCGGGAGACACGTAGACATGACCGAGACGGCTCTCGGGCAATAACCAACAACGGGATCTGGATACCCATGTTGGTTCCCACATGCTCCTCGATGATCTCATCGGATGAACCACGATGTCGAGGATTCGAACAACCCCGTATACAATTCCCTTTGTCAATCGGTACGTTACATGCCCGAGACTCGATCGTCGGTATCCCAATACCTCGTTCAGTCTCGTTACCGGCAAGTCACTTTACTCGTACCGTAATGCATGATCCCGTGACCAAACACTTGGTCACTTTGAGCTCATTACGATGATGCATTACCGAGTGGGCCCAGAGATACCTCTCCGTCATACGGAGTGACAGATCCCAGTCTCGATCCGTGTCAACCCAACAAACACTTTTGGAGATACCTGTAGTGCACCTTTATAGTCACCCAGTTACGTTGTGACGTTTGATACACCCAAAGCACTCTTACGGTATCCGGGAGTTACACGATCTCATGGTCTAAGGAAGAGATACTTGACATTGAAAAAGCTCTAGCAAAACGAACTACACGATCTTGTGCTATGCTTAGGATTGGGTCTTGTCCATCACATCATTCTCCTAATGATGTGATCCCGTTGTCAATGACATCCAATGTCCATAGTCAGGAAACCATGACTATCTGTTGACCAACGAGCTAGTCAACTAGAGGCTCACTAGGGACATGTTATGGTCTATGTATTCACACGTGTATTACGATTTCCGGATAATACAGTTATAGCATGAATAAAAGACAATTATCATGAATAAGGAAATATAATAATAACCCTTTTATTATTGCCTCTAGGGCATATTTCCAACAGTCTCCCACTTGCACTAGAGTCAATAATCCAGTTACATTGTGATGAATCGAACACCCATAGAGTTCTGGTGTTGATCATGTTTTGCTCGCGAGAGAGGTTTAGTCAACGGATCTGCGACATTCAGATCCGTATGTACTTTGCAAATTTCTATGTCTCCGTCTTGAACATTTTCACAGATGGAGTTGAAGTGACGCTTGATGTGCCTGGTCTTCTTGTGAAACCTGGGCTCCTTGGCAAGGGCAATAGCTTCAGTGTTGTCACAGAAGAGTTTGATCGGCCCCGATGCATTGGGTATGACTCCTAGGTCGGTGATGAACTCCTTCACCCATATTGCTTCATGCGCTGCCTCCGAGGCTGCCATGTACTCCGCTTCACATGTAGATCCCGCCACGACGCTCTGCTTGCAGCTGCACCAGCTTACTGCTCCACCATTCAACATATACACGTATCCGGTTTGTGACTTAGAGTCATCCAGATCTGTGTCGAAGCTAGCGTCGACGTAACCCTTTACGACGAGCTCTTCGTCACCTCCATAAACGAGAAACATGTCCTTTGTCCTTTTCAGGTACTTCAGGATGTTCTTGACCGCTGTCCAGTGTTCCTTGCCGAGATTACTTTGGTACCTTCCTACCAAACTTACGGCAAGGTTTACATCAGGTCTGGTACACAGCATGGCATACATAATAGATCCTATGGCTGATGCATAGGGGATGACGCTCATCTCTTCTTTATCTTTTGCCGTGGTCGGGCATTGAGCCGAGCTCAATCTCACACCTTGCAGTACAGGCAAGAACCCTTTCTTGGACTGATCCATTTTGAACTTCTTCAAAATCTTATCAAGGTATGTGCTTTGTGAAAGACCTATGAGGCGTCTCGATCTATCTCTATAGATCTTGATGCCTAATATATAAGCAGCTTCTCCAAGGTCCTTCATTGAAAAACACTTATTCAAGTAGGCCTTAATGTTGTCCAAAAGTTCTATATCATTTCCCATCAAAAGTATGTCATCTACATATAATATGAGAAATGCTACAGAGCTCCCACTCACTTTCTTGTAAACGCAGGCTTCTCCATAAGTCTGCATAAACCCAAACGCTTTGATCATCTCATCAAAGCGAATGTTCCAACTCCGAGATGCTTGCACCAGCCCATAAATGGACCGCTGGAGTTTGCATACTTTGTTAGCATTCTTAGGATCGACAAAACCCTCCGGCTGCATCATATACAGTTCTTCCTTAAGATGCCCGTTAAGGAATGCCGTTTTGACGTCCATCTGCCATATCTCATAATCATAGTATGCGACAATTGCTAACATGATTCGGACGGACTTAAACTTCGCTATGGGAGAGAAAGTCTCATCGTAGTCAATCCCTTGAACTTGTCGATAACCCTTAGCGACAAGTCGAGCTTTATAGATGGTGACATTTCCATCCGCGTCCGTCTTCTTCTTAAAGATCCATTTGTTTTCTATCGCTCGCCGATCATCGGGCAAGTCAGTCAAAGTCCATACTTTGTTTTCATACATGGATTCTATCTCGGATTTCATGGCTTCTAGCCATTTGTTGGAATCTGGGCCCGCCATTGCTTCTTCATAGTTCGAAGGTTCACCGTTGTCCAACAACATGATTTCCAGGACAGGGTTGCCGTACCACTCTGGTGCGGAATGTGTCCTTGTGGACCTACGAAGTTCAGTAGCAACTTGATCCGAAGTACCTTGATCATCATCATTATTTTCCTCTTCAGTTGGTGTAGGCATCACAGGAACATTTTCCTGAGCTCCACTACTATCCCATTCAAGAGGTAGTACTTCATCAAGTTCTACTTTCCTCCCACTTACTTCTTTCGAGAGAAACTCTTTTTCCAGAAAGGATCCGTTCTTAGCAACAAAGATCTTGCCCTCGGATCTTAAGTAGAAGGTATACCCAATGGTTTCTTTAGGGTATCCTATGAAGACGCATTTTTCCGACTTGGGTTCGAGCTTTTTAGGTTGAAGTTTCTTGACATAAGCATCGCATCCCCAAACTTTTAGAAACGACAGCTTAGGTTTCTTCCCAAACCATAATTCATACGGTGTCGTCTCAACGGATTTAGACGGTGCCCTATTTAAAGTGAATGTAGCTGTCTCTAGAGTGTATCCCCAAAATGATAGCGGTAAATCGGTAAGAGACATCATACATCGCACCATATCCAGTAGAGTGCGATTACGACGTTCGGACACAACGTTACGCTGAGGTGTTCCAGGCGGCGTGAGTTGTGAAACGATTCCACATTTTCTTAAGTGTGTACCAAACTCGTGACTTAAATATTCTCCTCCACGATCCGATCGTAAGAATTTTATCTTTCGGTCACGTTGATTCTCTACTTCATTCTGAAATTCCTTGAACTTTTCAAAGGTCTCAGACTTGTGTTTCATCAAGTAGACATACCCATATCTACTCAAGTCATCAGTGAGAGTGAGAACATAACGATATCCTCCGCGAACCTCAACGCTCATTGGACCGCACACATCGGTATGTATGATTCCCAACAAGTTGGTTGCTCGCTCCATTGTTCCAGAGAACGGGGTCTTGGTCATTTTGCCCATGAGGCATGGTTCGCATGTGTCAAATGATTCATAATCGAGAGACTCTAAAAGTCCATCAGCATGGAGCTTCTTCATGCGCTTGACACCAATGTGACCAAGGCGGCAGTGCCACAAGTATGTGGGACTATCGTTATCAACTTTACATCTTTTGGTATTCACGCTATGAATATGTGTAACATTACGTTCGAGATTCATTAAGAATAAACCATTGACCATTGGGGCATGACCATAAAACATATCTCTCATATAAATAGAATAACCATTATTCTCGAATTTAAATGAGTAGCCATCTCGTATTAAACGAGATCCAGATACAATGTTCATGCTCAAACTTGGCACTAAATAACAATTATTGAGGTTTAAAACTAATCCCATAGGTAAATGTAGAGGTAGCGTGCCGACGATGATCACATCGACCTTGGAACCATTCCTGACGCGCATCGTCACCTCGTCCTTCGCCAGTCTCCGCTTATTCCGCAACTCCTGTTGTGAGTTACAAATGTGAGCAACGGCACCGGTATCAAATACCCAGGAGTTACTACGAGTACTGGTGAGGTACACATCAATTACATGTATATCAAATATACCTTTAGTGTTGCCGGCCTTCTTGTCCGCTAAGTATTTGGGGCAGTTCCGCTTCCAGTGACCCTTCCCCTTGCAATAAAAGCACTCAGTTTCAGGCTTGGGTCCATTCTTTGACTTCTTCCCGGCAACTGGCTTACCGGGCGCGGCAACATCTTTGCCGTCCTTCTTGAAGTTCTTCTTACCCTTGCCCTTCTTGAACTTAGTGGTCTTATTGACCATCAACACTTGATGTTCTTTCTTGATTTCAACCCCTGCTGACTTCAGCATTGAAAATACTTCAGGAATGGTCTTCACCATCCCCTGCATATTGTAGTTCATCACAAAGCTCTTGTAGCTTGGTGGGAGCGACTGAAGGATTCTGTCAATGACCGCCTCATCCGGGAGGTTAATGTCCAGCTGGGACAGGCGGTTGTGCAACCCAGACATTTTGAGTATGTGCTCATTGACAGAACTGTTTTCCTCCATCTTACAACTATAGAACTTGTCGGAGACTTCATATCTCTCGACCCGGGCATGAGCTTGGAAAACTAGTTTCAGCTCCTCGAACATCTCATATGCTCCGTGTTGCTCAAAACGCTTTTGGAGCCCCGGTTCTAAGCTGTAAAGCATGCCACACTGAACGAGGGAGTAATCATCAGCGCGAGACTGCCAAGCATTCATAATGTCTTGGTTCTCTGGGACGGGTGCATCACCTAGCGGTCCTTCTAGGACATATTGTTTCCTGGCAGCTATGAGGATGATTCTCAGGTTCCGGACCCAGTCCGTATAGTTGCTGCCATCATCTTTCAGCTTGGTTTTCTCTAGGAACGCGTTGAAGTTCATGTTGACATGAGCGGCGGCCATTTGATCTATAAGACATATTTGCAAAGGTTTTAGACTAAGTTCATGATAATTAAGTTCATCTAATCAAATTATTTAATGAACTCCCACTAAGATTAGACATCCCTCTAGTCATCTAAGTGTTACACGATCCGAGTCGACTAGGCCGTGTCCGATCATCACGTGAGACGGACTAGTCATCATCGGTGAACATCTCCATGTTGATCGTATCTTCTATACGACTCATGTTCGACCTTTCGGTCTCTTGTGTTCCGAGGCCATGTTTGTACATGCCAGACTCGTCAAGTTAACCCTAAGTGTTCTGCATGTGTAAATCTGTCTTACACCTGTTGTATGTGAACGTAAGGATCTATCACACCCGATCATCACGTGGTGCTTCGAAATGACGAACTTTAGCAACGGTGCATAGTTAGGGGAACACTTTCTTGAAATTATTATAAGGGATCATCTTATTTACTACCGCCGTTCTAAGTAAACAAGATGCATAAAACATAATAAACAACACATGCAATTATATAGTAGTGACAAGATATGGCCAATATCATATAGCTCCTTCGATCTCCATCTTCGGGGCTCCATGATCATCTTCGTCACCGGCATGACACCATGATCTCCATCATTGTGTCTTCATGAAGTTGTCACGCCAACGACTACTTCTACTTCTATGGCTAACGCGTTTAGCAATAAAGTAAAGTAATTTGCATGGCGTTCTTCAATGACACGCAGGTCATACAAAAATAAAGACAACTTCTATGGCTCCTGCCGGTTGTCATACTCATCGACATGCAAGTCGTGATTCCTATTACAAGAACATGATCTCATACATCACAATATATCATTCATCATTCATCACAACTTCTGGCCAAATCACATCACATGACAATTGCTGCAAAAACAAGTTAGACGTCCTCTAATTGTTGTTGCATCTTTTACGTGGCTGCAATTGGGTTCTAGCAAGAACGTTTTCTTACCTACGAATAACCACAACGTGATTTTGTCAACTTCTATTTACCCTTCATAAGGACCCTTTTCATCGAATCCGCTCCAACTAAAGTGGGAGAGACAGACACCCGCCAGCCACCTTATGCAACTAGTGCATGTCAGTCGGTGGAACCGGTCTCATGTAAGCGTACGTGTAAGGTTGGTCCGGGCCGCTTCATCCCACAATACCGCTGAAGCAAGATATGACTAGTAGCGGCAAGCAAGTTGACAAGATCTACGCCCACAACAAAATTATGTTCTACTCGTGCAAGTTAGAACTACGCATAGACCTAGCTCATGATGCCACTGTTGAGGAACGTTGCAGAAAATTAAAAATTTTCCTACGATTTCACCAAGATCCATCTATGAGTTCATCTAAGCAACGAGTCATGGGAGAGAGATTGCATCTACATACCACTTTGTAGATCGCGCGGAAGCGTTCAAAAGAACGGGGTTGAAGTAGTCGTTCTCGTCGTGATCCTATCACTGGAGATCCTAGCGCCGAACGGACGACACCTCCGCGTTCAACACACGTACGGTCAGTGTGACGTCTCCATCTTGATCCAGCAAGGGGGAAGGAGAGGTTGATGATGATAGCTCCAGCAGCAGCACAACGGCGTGGTGGTGGTGGAACAGCAGCACTCCGGCAGGGCTTCGCCAAGCACGTAACGGAGGAGGAAGAGGTGTAGCAGGGGGAGGGAGGCGCCAGAACTTCAGGGTGCGGCTGCCCCCCTCCCCCTCCCTTTATATAGGCCCCCAGGGGGGGCGCCGACCCTGGGAGATCCAGTCTCCCAAGGGGGCGGCGGCCAAGGGGGGTGGAGTACCCCCCAAGCCAAGTGGGGCGCCCTCCCCCCCCACCCTAGGGTTTCAACCCTAGGCGCAGGGGGTGGGCCAAAGGGGGCGCACCAGCCCACTAAGGGTTGGTTCCCCTCCCTACTTCGGCCCTTGGGGCCCTCCGGGATGGGTGGCCCCACCCGGTGGACCCTCGGGACCCTTCCGGTGGTCCCGGTACAATACCGGGTGACCCCGAAACTTTCCCGATGGCCGAAATATCACTTCCTATATATAATTCTTCACCTCCGGACCATTCCGGAACTCCTCGTGATGTCCGGGATCTCATCCGGGACTCCGAACAACATTCGGTATGCTGCATACTCATATTCATACAACCCTAGCGTCACCGAACCTTAAGTGTGTAGACCCTACGGGTTCGGGAGACACGTAGACATGACCGAGACGGCTCTCGGGCAATAACCAACAGCGGGATCTGGATACCCATGTTGGTTCCCACATGCTCCTCGATGATCTCATCGAATGAACCACGATGTCGAGGATTCGAACAACCTCGTATACAATTCCCTTTGTCAATCGGTACGTTACATGCCCGAGACTCGATCATCGGTATCCCAATACCTCGTTCAGTCTCGTTACCGGCAAGTCACTTTACTCGTACCGTAATGCATGATCCCGTGACCAAACACTTGGTCACTTTGAGCTCATTATGATGATGCATTACCGAGTGGGCCCAGAGATACCTCTCCGTCATACGGAGTGACAAATCCCAGTCTCGATCCGTGTCAACCCAACAGACACTTTTGAAGATACCTGTAGTGCACCTTTATAGTCACCAGTTATGTTGTGACGTTTGGTACACCCAAAGCACTCTTATGGTATCCGGGAGTTACACGATCTCATGGTCTAAGGAAGAGATACTTGACATTGAAAAAGCTCTAGCAAAACGAACTACACGATCTTGTGCTATGCTTAGGATTGGGTCTTGTCCATCACATCATTCTCCTAATGATGTGATCCCGTTGTCAATGACATCTAATGTCCATAGTCAGGAAACCATGACTATCTGTTGACCAACGAGCTAGTCAACTAGAGGCTCACTAGGGACATGTTATGGTCTATGTATTCACACGTGTATTACGATTTCCGGATAATACAGTTAGAGCATGAATAAAAGACAATTTATCATGAATAAGGAAATATAATCATAACCCTTTTATTATTGCCTCTAGGGCATATTTCCAACAGTGGACCCATCACCTGAGGCTGATCCGGCGCTCCGGTCCTTGGCTCAGTATTCCGGTTTACCGCTGCCGGATTGCTAGTCCCTGCTCCTAGCGTATCAAAGAGATTCATCGCGTTATAATCCGCCGGCAAGCGAGATTAATGTCTCCTCCTGAATACTTGATTTGAAGCGTTTTGATCCATCAAAAGTCGATAATTCTCGGCTTGAATCCTTTGCGCCTGGGCATCTAAAGCGGCCCGTTCCTCAGCCATCCTAGTCTCCTCAGCCGCTAAATCTTCTTTAGCTTCTGTTATCTGATCCTTCAACCTTGCAATGTCCGCATTGTGCTGATCCTGCGTCGCCGGTGTAACTGTCGTGGTCAACAAAGTCGCCCAGGCATCCATCAAACCGGAGAGAACTTGAGCCAGCCGGCGCGCGGAGCCTCCTGTCCTTGCCACCGGTCCGGACGCCGCCGCAGTAGAGTTTTGCAAGGTCGGCTGTGTTCCGGCCATGAAGATCCCGACGTGGTTCGGCGGTTCAAGAAATTCCGGAATACTGGTGCCATCGAAATACCCTTCAAACACGCCATCCTAAACTTGGTATAAGGATTCGGTTTCACCAGCGGATGATTCGCCGTCGGAATAAGCGACCGTCTCTTCCTCGGATACCGGTTCAGATCCGATCCCATGGACACATCCCACGAACGCATGCTTCATGGCAGGCTGAACCCGGGCGGGACTTGCACACTGAGCCGTTTCGACGAGGTCAGTGCAGATGTCCGGCCTAGGGCCCAGTTCGCCGATCTTGCCGATGAAGACGTGAATTCCGCCGAAGGGGACCCGGTACCCGTACTCGATTGAGCCGGCCTCGGGGCCCCAGCCCGCGTTGTCGATGTAGAGCTTGCCGCGACGACTCTTGGTCATCCGGCCCACTGTGTATCCTTTGAGTCCTTCAAAGCTGCCCTTCAAGAACTCGAAACCATCGTGCGATAGCCCCACGGTGGGAGCCAACTGTCGTGGAAATATCACGTCAGATGTCCTCATAGAAGGACTTAGTCGTGGAGCCATCGCGATGGGTTAGCTTAAAGGGATTAAACCGTACAAAGGACACGAGGGTTTTTATACTAGTTCGGCCCCTTCGATGAAGGTAAAGGCCTACGTCTAGTTGTGATGAGATTATTGGGGTCTCGCTAACCAGGGAGCTAAACAAGCTATGCCTGGCTCTCGAGTTGTTGTTTGTTGTCCCTGAACCGCCGCCGGGTCGTCCCCTTATATACACGGGTTGACGCCCGACCGGTTTACAGAGTCCCAAGGCCGACTCATACAAGTGTTCGGCTCGGTCTCTCCTTTCCTTATCTTACAATACAAGTTACATGACTATGGCGGTTTACCACTATGGGCCCTAATCCGCCTTTGGGCTCCGGGCCTCTAAGCTTCATAGTAAAGCGCCATCGTCTGAGTCTTCGTGGGCTTCAGTATAGTTGAGCGTGAACTGGCCCCTCCTGGGCGGTTTACACTCAGTAGTTATATCCCCAACAGTAGGTGCCCCATACCCGGTAGGCGTCCTGGTTGGGACCTCAGGTCTTAGATGTTTATGTTTGGCTGCGATGTCTGTTTGATATTAGGCCCAGACTATCTGCGCCCCTTCATCAATGAGATAGGTGTAGCGACAGTTGTTGCTTAGACGGTGACTTTAGTCTTGCTGTTGTATGGCTTTGTAAAGTCTTGTGAGAATAATTAATAAAATGGACGTATGCATCGTCTAGATGCAGAGGCCGGGGGTCATCCTCCTTTTCTAAAAAAAGTATGTCTTGATGGGCAAACACTTTACAAAAATGAGTTGTGTGCGATGCCCGTGCGATGCCTTGGAGCATCGCACATGTTATGCAATATGGTTACCCATGTGTGATGGTTTGAAAGTTGCGCAGACGAGTTTTGAAGGTTAATCATGTGCGATAACTCGTGAAAGTGCATACGATTGTGTTGTGAGAATTGTGTGCTCTATCGGGCACACAATTTAATTAACAAAACTGTGTACGATACTGAGGATCATCTCCCATGATTCTATCATATGGGTTGTGTGCGATGTGACTTGCTCCCCTCCATCTATATGAACAACATCCTCTGTCTGCAGACCTACATACTTAGAGCAACCTTAGGATAGTCGTCATACGATTGCCTCAACTTATATATTTTTATTAATAGAAACCATTAGGATTCATCCGAAACCAGAAAACCGAAAGGGGCCTAGCATTAAGTTCACACATGTCATATCCTCTGCCTAAAGAACACAAAGTCGAGGTAACCAAATGTGTAAACGACACCAGATAATCATTAAGAGACAACATTATATCAGCTATATGTAATAATGAGAAAGTATCAAACATAGGGAATATATAAGCCGACAACAAGATACTAGTCTAGTCCTTACTCTTCTTCCTCTTCTTCACTTGAAGTGGCCAGACTGGGGGTGTCGTCCTCGCAGAAGGAGTCTGGGTTCTTTCATGGCCCTTTACAGAAGGACATGGTGGCGCTGCCAGAGATTGCAGAAAGAATGAGAGAACGCAGGGATGAAGAAAAGAGCAATGAAGATTGAAATAGGCATTGATGGATTATATTAGTGAATTAGAGGGCAGTTTAGCCAGATTGCCAAGTTACTTAGAGCAACTCCAACGTAGGGGCGGACACGGCAGGCACCCAACGCTAGAACGCAAAAACAGACAAAACGCCCCACCTCCTCCGTGTCAGCCGGCACCTCCTCCCGCCGCCCCTCCTCTCCCAGCGAGCTACCGCGTTGGGGACATCTTTCTCCGTCCTCATGGCTCCCACCCGCGCTAGCAGCCCGCAGATCCGCGCTCGCACCCTCCGCGCGCATGCCAGCATCTGGCTTGCCAGATCCCCTCGTCGCGCACGAGCAGGAGGCAGGGACGGCGGCGCTGCTTGGGGAGGGGCTCCGGCGAGGCAGCCCTGGCGGGGACCGGCCGAAATAGGGAGATCCGAGGCCGGATCCGGGGCGGGTTGTCAACGACGGAGCTCGTAGCCGACGGCGGCGAGCTGCACAAGCGGGGTGGCGACGGTTAGAGAAGACAGAGAAAGACATGGGAACGAGAGGAGCAGAGGGCACGAGCCTGGGGGTCGCCGGGGGGCGGCGGCGGCGGCACTTCTCGCCAGCGTGAGGAGGAGGTCGAGACCGGGTCGGCGCGTCTCCTCCAGTTACTCAGCGAGCGCCAAGAGGAGTAGCAGGAAGTGGCAGTGGGCAGCGAGCGCGGCGGTGGAGATCTCCCAGTGGCCTCGCCAGTGCCTCGCTCCTCTTCGCGGTGGTTGTGGAGGCTGACGCCAGCTCGTGCGTGGTCACTGCTAGGTGGGACCAGAGGCGGACACGAGCGGACGATAACGGTCGAGTAGAGCGTCCGCTTCCGTCCGCTTCGGACCCATTTGTTCCCAGATTTGGGCCAAGTTTGGGTCGGGGACGGACATCACGCGGACATAGACGTCCGTTTCGTTCGCCCCGTTGGGCCAAGTTTTTTGTCCGGATGACCCAAACGGACAAAATGGGTCGCCCCATTGGAGTTGCTCTTAGCAACTTGTCAGATCCCCGCATCGCTCCCGCATCGGGCGGTCGCTACCCTAGCCGTCGTCGAGCCCCGATCTAGTCCCTCCTCTCCTCCCGTCGCTGCCGCGTGATGCCGTCGGGCTAAGCCCGGGGGCAGATGGCGGTGACAGGGTTCTCTCTTTCGCGGCTTGGGGTGGGGCGGGGCCCCCGGCGTGTGGAGGCGGCTAGTTGGGTCCTGCGGTGCGACAACCGGCCCTACCTCACAGCGGGGCCGGCTGCTCTGCTGCCAATTGGATTTTGGATTGGCTGCGACATGGAGGGCCTGGTGGATGGATCGGTTGTACATGTGGTCTGGCCTCCGGTCAGATCTGGTCTGGCCGGTGCGGCCTGCTCCATGCGCGGCGGCGGTGATCGATGGCGGTGCAGTGCATGCGAGGCTGGATGGAGGTTCCTCAAGTGGATCCGGGTGAAAACCCTACTCTTGGCTCATTGTCAAGGCCGGCGATGGTGGCGTTTTCTGTGTCGTCCCCTTCCTGAAGGCATCATCGTGATTAAGCTCTAGACCCCTATCTGACACCTTCAAGGGAAACCCTAGATCAGTCGATTAGATTACAACGACGCTCTTGTGTCGTATCCCTCTTTGGGGCATCATTTTTGAAGGTATGCATATGCTCGAGGGACGAGTGGACGGCATCTGCGGTGGATCGGCGTTCCATGTGATGCATCAACGACGTGGAGTCCCGGTGACGTGGCGCCGCATGGCCTCGACGACAGATGTGTGATGATGGACGCACGTAGGGAGGAGGTGTTGTCTGGCGCCGTGGTGGTGTCAACAGCAGGTCTGCAAGGTCGATGCTTCAATATCTGCTCTAAAGATGGATCAATGGAAGACGACAATGACGACCTATGAGAGTGTGTCCGCTTTGTGCCCCAGGCCTGTGTGGCTTGGTTGGGGCGTCCCGCTTTACATGTTAGGCTTAGGTAAGAGGTCTGGGTATTCAGTTCACTCTTTCTGCACCCCTCATCAATGGATAGGAATAACGACAAATGTTATTAAGATGGTGGCTTCAGACATATTGATGCATTATTTTGTATGGTCGTTGCGATTACTTAATAAAGTGGCTGAATACATTTCTCAAATGTAGAGGCTGGGGGGTCATCCTCCATTTAAAAAGAAAATTAGAGGGTGGTTAGAATTTTGATATAATCAATAGCCATCAGTACCACCGCTCCGAGCTCACGTGGTTGCAATTCTCAAGATGATAACTACACACACGCTTTTGAACGTTCACATGTGTGCCTTGAACTATTTTAGGATTTGCTCAAACAAAACATGTGTGATAACTATCGTTTAATATAGGACCATTGTGAAGCAAGATGAACTCTGTTTAATGATGTCGCCATACCAGTCAAGCAAGCTCGTTTCTCATCGGGAACTGCGCATGATGATGCTATATCTGATCTATATGGCATGACATGCACACTGAGGTGCGTGCTTACAGCTTATGATGGTGCGTTGAAATATGCAAAAGTTTGGGTTATCCCCCACCCCCCACCCCAGCGACGGGGGGCCTCGTGTTGCACAATGTGCCATTACAACAGGGTTTTGTGAAGTGTTTTGTGTAAGGGATGCATTCATGGATCTCCTATACAATGTAGGGGACAATACTGAGCACAAGACCTTGGGAGAAGTACTGTTGAGTCATACAATGCCCGAGGAAGGAAATAGAAGTCATGGAGAAGATCCGTCAAGCCCATCCACAAGCAACCAATGGCGCCCGTCTTCTCGCCATGACAGCTATTGCGTGCTTTCTCAAAAGGAACCTAACAATCCCAATTCAAGTGCAGAGTCTTATAACAAGCAACTGATATCGTTTTTGGCAATACGTTATTAGCCACAGATATCAGGAAGTGATCAGACGTCCACTCGATGCAGCTTGTGTCATCAACAGACATACTCTGTCACATACCATGGTCACATGTACCCGTCAAGACAAGTACTTTTGGTGTTTTTATGCATTCAATTAGAGAAGACCCTAGAAATACTAGGTTATAGGATAGGATATCTTATTCTCTGCAAATTCATGTTTGAACCCCCTAAAATTACGAGATGATTAAAATTAAACTAGATAACATGTGACTACTGAGCGATCATATTTTGGCTAAACATTCCCGTCGACTGCGAGGTGTCTGTGTGACTTCATAAAATCTTAAGATGCTATGCCGGTTCAGTCTCTCGAAGATGTTCATAGGCGTAGAGTGTGTACGTGTGCGTGAGTTCATAGGGATGAGTGTATGCGAACGACTTTAATTATACTGTATTAAGAAAAGGCAAACCAGTATTTTTTTCATTTCTTTTCTTTTGGACTCAGCAATTATCATACTACCGTTGTAGCGTGCCGCGTGTATACGGGCCAGCTAGCTGGTGAGATAGCGGGGTTCCATAAGGGCCCACGTGCAAATTGCAAAAGAATTTCCAGCACAGTCTACGCCCGAGAGAGCAGCCGGGGGATCCCCCACCCCACCCATATAACGAGCGCGCCACGACGGCGGTGGACTCCAGTTCCAGTTCCACGGCGCCTACGATAGCCTCGCCTCATCGCCTCCCCTGCTCTCCACGCTCCTCCTCGACGGCGGTGAACTAAGCAGAGAGGACAGAAGTGTCCGAGCTCCGAGGGGCCGACGCGGGAGGAGCGAGGCGGCGCCCCCTTCCCCGCCGGCTCTCCTGTCCTCTCCTTGCAGGGAGGGAGGAACTTCGCGGCGCAATTTCGAGGTTCGTTCTTCCTCCCCAGATTCTTCCATTTACAGTCTACCAATGGGCACTCCTGCGAATCTTGTTCTGGCCAAGTCTGATAAGATCGTTTCCATGTGTTGGTTCGATTGCTTCAGACACTTCTACCAGTTATTATAACCCCCTTCGGATCTTGCCCCCAAAGCGTCTCAGAACAATTTACCGTTTGAAGACCCAGTTTAATCTGCACCATCATTGCCTTGGTAGCACTCAACTGCTTGCCGGTAGCTTTGTCGACACTTTTGCCATTGGTATCGTGTGCAAGTACTACCATCTGTTGCATCTCCCAGTTTTCAGTTGGCATGTCGTGGTTGCAAAATATATATTTTTTCGAGAAATATTGTGGTTGCAAAATAGTATGGCGTTATTATCAGCGCTGTCGCCCTCGTCGCCGTGGGGCGCGGTCCCTGGAAGGCGAGTGATAAGATATGCAAGCTCCTCTGTTTGTCACCAGTTTTTAAGAAAAGTCTGGCTTGTGCAAAGGAGGGGGTAGGTGCACGGCTGCATGTGACTGTTATCACATCTGGCCAATTGGCCTCGCCATCATCAGCTCGCCTTCCATTAAAAAATCGTGCAAGGACGAATACTGCTACTATATGTTTTCTGATCTTAGCGTCGGCATCACGGACGTTTTGGCTTTTGGGTTGTCACTAGATGCTGATCACTGCTGCATTTTTCTTGTTTAGGACCCAGAGCTTTTGAAAAAGAAAAATATTCCTGTTGGGGATGTCAGAAGTTTCTGCTTAATTATACGGTGAGACAGTGAGAGAGAGATGGTTACTTTTGGAGGCATCTTCTGCGTGGTTATTCTGGCTGTGATGCTCCCCTGCTTGGATGTTGCACTGGGGCAAAGTACTGACCCTTCCGAAGGTAATCTTCTGCTTGGGTGTGTAGTTCATAATTTGCTATCTTGTATGTTACTGCTACCATTCTGAAAGAAAGAAAGAAAAACAAGGAAAATCGATTGATATCTGATGTTCAGTTCAGACAGTAATTTCTCACTATGTTATATTCTGTTTCTTATTTGTTAGAAGGGAGAGAGAGGGATTGTTGCGGAATAGTTCGTTGTATTGCTTGAGCCTCATGGGCATATATATAGTAGTACATATGATCATCTTGGAGTACAAGGCAAGGTAGAATAATATCCTACGCTATCCTAGCTTTCCTAATAATCACGATACTCAACATCCCCCGCAGTTACAACGGTAGCGACGCAGACGATGAGACTGGAGAATAATCCGAAGGTAAGCCAACGGACACCCCCCTACAGTCGTAACGGTCGATGCATCGTGGAGTCGTGGCTGGAGTGGAAACCGACGAGGTTGCTCAAGCGAAGTGGTAGCCCTTTGTGCCGTTTGTCGATGTAGCCGAGAGCGTATGTGGTAGGACCGTGGTCGAGGTAGCCGTGCGAAGAATGCCGTGGTCGATGTCGAGTTAGGGTAGCCGGTGTCGAGGTAGTGGTGTGCCGGAAGGAGGATGGTGTTGACGAGGCGTCGCACCGGGTGTGCCAAAGCTGCGGACACGTTGTAGACGAAGGCACGCGTCGGTGTTGCCAGCACCGGGCATGCGAAGACGGACGAAGACGAAGTTGACGAAGCGCCGCACCAGGCTTGCCAGGCCCGGCAACACGATGAAGGCACGCATCGGTGTAGCCAGCACCGGGCATGCGGAGACCGGGACCTGCACGAGTTGTTCGCCATGTCGAGGAATCGAAGGGCCAGCAGAGAAGAAGACTCGACGACGGTTGTGGCGCCAATCGACGTGGAGGCCGATGTCACCATGGTGGTCGGAGTAGACGAAGTGGTCGGGGTAGACGACGGCGACGAGCTGGTGCTGGACGAAGACGAACATGGTGGACGGACGACGGTGGCGGCGGCAGCGGCCAAGGAAGAGCGGCGGCCTAACGGCGGCGGCGGCTAGGTTAGGAGTTCGGCGGCGGTGCTCGAAGAAGGAAAAGAACCTGACAGCGTGACGAAGACCGGCGTGGACGGTGGCGTTCCCGCGCCAAGGGAGACGGCGCGGTGCATACCACGGGAGGTCGACGCGAGGTGACGGCGAAGTGGACCGCGGGCCGCGGCGCTACAACCCGAAGGGGCGACGCAGCGTCAACGGGCAGGTCGGGGCGACGGCAGGAAAACCTCGGGGTGGCGGCGGGGACCACGGGCCGCGGCGCTACAACCCGAAGGGGCGGCGCAGCGGCGGAGCGCGGGTCGGTGCAACCGCGAGGACGGCGGCGTGGACCGCGTGCCACGCTCGCTTCGGCCTGATGGGGCGACGCAGCGGCGGCGCGAGGGTCGGTGCAGCCACGGGGATGACCTGGAGCGGTCGGCCTCGGGGCGGCGGTGGACCGCGGGCCGCGGCACTACGGCTCGAAGGGGCGACACAGCGGTGACACGGGTCGGTGCAGCCAGGAGAAGAACCACGGGGCGGCGGTGTTGCGACCCGAAGGGGCGACACAGCGGCAGCCCGTTGCTCGATCGGTGGATGGCGCGCTGAACTCGAGGATGATCTACACGGGACCTGCAGAGGCGCGTGCAACTGACGGGCCAGGTTGGTCGCACGAGTAGATGGGGCGAATCGCGGCGGCGAGCTAGTGATCAAGCCGATCGCGCACGAGGTCGGGGACGCCGCTTGGTGGAGGCAGGGTGGCAGGGGAGTCCGACATGAAGCCGGCGGTGCCGGATGGCGTGGGATGTCGTCCGGACGAGCGCGTCAGCACCGGCACCCGGGCTGCCAAAGTAGCGCCGGCGCCCGGGCAGTGAGGCCCGAGTGACCAACGGAGCAGCGGCGCCCGAGTTGAGGCTTCCAACGAGCCTGACGCAGCCGAGGACAGCCGGGGTAGGCCGCCGTGCAGACGCGGCGGAGGCGGGTGACGTGGATCAATGGGCGGGCCGGCGCGCGAACAGCAGCTATGACTGGCCGCCACACCGCGCGAGGCCGCCGGGCGGGGCGATGTAGGAGTCCGGTCAGAGCAGGGCGGCGACAGCCGGCGCAGGGCGACGGCGGGCCGACGCGCGGACGGCGGCTGTGAGGGGTCGCCTGTCGCGCGAGGCCGCCGGGTCGGTGAAGAGGTGGCCGGTCGCGCCGGTGTTGGAGTAGAGGCGCACGGGGGTCGACGACGACGACGGGTGACACAAACCTGATCACATAGATTGGAAAACCAAAAAGAAAAACGCCAATCAAAACGACCGGCGAGAGAGAGAAAAACCCGGATCAAAGGATCAGGAAAAAGACTCTAGGGCAGCTGGTCAACACGGCCGGCGGACGAACCCTAGGTACGGGCGGCGCGGCCCCCGGCGGCGGTCATGAAGGCCGACCGCCCCGGGGGCGGCGCGCGGGTGCGGAAGAGGAAGCGGCTAGGGTTTAGAACCCGGAAACTGATAGTATATTAGAAGGGAGAGAGAGAGGGATTGTTGCGGAATAGGTCGTTGTATTGCTTGAGCCTCATGGGCATATATATAGTACTCCCTCCGTCCCAAAATAAGTGTCTTGAGCTTAGTACAAATTTGTACTAGATCTAGTACAAAGTTGAGACACTTATTTTGGGACGGAGGGAGTAGTACATATGATCATCTTGGAGTACAAGGCAAGGTAGAATAATATCCTACACTATCCTAGCTTTCCTAATAATCACGATACTCAACATTATTTGCAACCTTCCACGCAAATTGAATGTTTTGTTTTTCATAATAATGCAGTTGATGCACTCGGGGCTATAAAGGGAAGCTTACTTGATCCTATGAATAACCTTGAGAACTGGAACAGGGGAGATCCATGCACTTCTAATTGGACAGGAGTTTTCTGCCACATCATCAATGATGCGCTTCATGTGACAGAATTGTATGATCACTACTTCTATCTAATCTGTTCATAATATCTTCACTTCTGTTTATTCATTCTATGAGCTCTCTATTTATCAACAGACAAGATTGTTTACAAGCAGTAGCCTTTCCAATTAAATGCTAATGTCTATGTGTTATGTGGATCACTAATAAAATATATGTTTTCTGCATGCACCTATAAGAAACTAATTAATGTCTTAAACTTAAAAGTATCTCATGGTCATAATAACCAGTTTAATCGAAGGCAAAACAGGAACTACCTTTACTTGTAAGGGGTAACTGTGCATCTCCCTTGTCCTTTGATATTGATGACTTGTCCCACGATATTTTCATGTAGTTTTGATTGTTATAGGTGATATATTATTTGTAAGATTGATTATTTCAGCGTACTATGCAACCTGTCATGTTCCTGATAGCATATATTTTATTCAATGCAGACAGTTATTTAAGAGGAACCTGTCTGGAACTTTGGCACCAGAGGTCAGTCTTTTATCTCAGCTGAAAACACTGTAAGTATTACCCTGATTGTGAAGTTACTGATTTACTTAAGTTCTTATGCAGTTGTTAAATATTAAGACTTGCTACACTTCAGTATTATCAACGTATACAAATTCATGGTGTCTAGTAGCAATGTGATACAAAGGCTTAAATTATCCTACACTATGGAATTACTGAAGAGAGTAACCAGTCAGTAAAACTATAATCCTATCCCGATGTTGATTGCTTGTCTCATGCTTATAGTAGCTGTCATGTTTACTCTGAAGCTGTTCTATCCTAATACTAAATGATTCTTATTTTTCATGAAGGGATTTTATGTGGAACAATTTAACAGGCAGCATCCCAAAAGAGATAGGAAACATCACTACACTCAAACTTATGTAAGTGCTTGCTTTCTGTTGACTTCCCCCCTTCGATATGCAAAGAAATCATTGGAACCTTCTAAGAGACATAATTTGTCTGTTCCTTTGCTGCTAAACCCATGCAAGATCTTTTTGGCGCAGAAGTTCTTGCACAATAGATACTGTATACATAAAAAAAACACTTAGTATCATTTATTATTTTTACATGAGGAATAATCACAGCAACATCCCAATATGTATGTAACAAATTATGCCAATTGTTAAGTTTTATGCCTTTTGCAGACTATTGAATGGCAATCAGCTCTCTGGTTTCCTACCAGATGAGATTGGCAACCTTCAGAACTTGAACAGGTTACAAATTGACCAAAACCAAATACTGGGACCGATACCGAAGTCATTTGCCAACTTAAGACATGTGAAACATCTGTAAGAAATGTTCATTTCCATTTTCCCTATGCTTTGCTAATTGATGTTCAATGTGAACTTAGCTCTAACCTCTGTTTTCCATTCATTTCAGCCACATGAACAATAATTCATTAAGTGGGAAAATTCCATCTGAATTGTGGAGAATCCCATTACTTCTTCACCTGTATGTGGAAGTCTATTTCTTTCCCAAAATTTTCTCCTTGTGAAAGTTTAGTAGGAATTATGGATCTGATATTTGTTTTCCGATGTAACCAACACTTGCACATTTGCAGGCTTGTTGATAACAACAATTTGTCTGGACCTCTTCCTACAGAATTAGCAAAGGCACCTGCTTTGAAAATATTGTGTGTGCCCCATTCGCACATTCTGAATAGAACTTTTTCTCATAAAAGGAAAAGAAAAACACCTGTTTCTTATATTCATATGTTTCTGTTTCTAGTCAGGCTGACAACAATAACTTCAGTGGAAGTTCCATCCCTGCTACATACAGCAACATAAAAACACTGTTAAAGCTGTGAGTGTGATCTTTTCTTTCTCTGTACTTACACGTTTGTCTTCTTATTTTATAGTACAATTTTAAATATGTCTGTATAATGATTTAGTTCCAGTTTTATTAAGCAACATCTCAACATGCCAATGTCTAGTATCCGTAATTCTTACACTTACACCGAGTTCGTGGAACTGAGAGAACGTTTCTTGTGTTATCAGGAGTCTTAGGAACTGCAACTTGCAGGGCGCTATTCCTGATCTGAGTGCCATATCTGAACTTGGATATTTGTGAGTGCACTAGCCCTGCTAAAAGTACATGTCATAGTTATTTTCCAATTATTGTCTTTTGATGTTATGGCTTGCACTTTGAACGTGGCATACCTTATACTCCTTGTTACTGATGATTTATGCTTGAAATAGCATTTTGACAACCCATTTTAGTTCATGCATTTCAGGAAATAACTCCACAGGTGTCTAAGCTACTATTACTCGCATGCATTTTCAGGGATCTTAGCTGGAACAAACTGACAGGACCAATACCAACTAATCAGCTTGCATCAAATATCACTACTCTGTATGTACCTCCGATAATGTTTGTATATTGTCTTTAGTCACTCGACTAATTTCTGTTTTCTGTCAGTGATTTGTCACACAACATGCTTAATGGAACTGTCCCGTTGAACTTCTCAGGGCTTCCTAATCTTCAGCTTTTGTAAGTATACCATTTAGGCCATGTTTGGCATTGCGCTGGATTATCATACTGTTTGCCCAACCCACTTGTGCCAACTATAGTCTTTGTTTGAACCATTCTTGCATATTCTATTGGATAATTTTTCACAAAAGATTATAAAATAAGCACAGCAAAACACAGTTCAGCAACCGCAAACTGAGCCTTAGTTTCCTAAATCCTGTTTCAGACATCTTTCTGTCTTACTGCAAACGTAAATAATGTGAACTCTAGATCATATCTTATTAAGTGAAGGCTCGAGGTTATATTATTTTCTGCAGGTATTTATTGATCAACTCATTGTTGGTTTACAAGCAATACTCACTTTTATTTAGATTGATACAAAATCACCCTGTATGAGTTGTTTATTTTTCTAATTGCAAATACAGGCATACATAAATAGTTTCTATGTAATCAATACTCCTTATGCTTTATTTTTCTAGATGTGCATGACAAGTTCATTTTACAGGTCAGTTGAAAACAACCGTCTAGATGGTGCTGTTCCCTCGGAAATCTGGAATGACATCGTTCTTACTGGAAATCGAAGCCTTGTTCTGTATGATCCCTTTTGCAGATATTTTTCCTAATAGTATCAACTATATATATATATATATATATATATATATATATATATATATATATATATGTAATACATTTTTTGATCATGCAGGGACTTCCAAAATAATTCCCTGAAGACTATTCCGGCTGCATTTAATCCTCCCCAAAATGTTACTGTAATGTATGTTCTCATACATATGCCATGCTTTGTCATGCATCAGCAATTTGCATTCCCACATAAACATATCTACTCCCTCCGTTCCTAAATATAATTCTTTGTAGAGATTCACTCATTTTGCACCGTATGTAGTCCATAGTGAAATCTCTACAAAGACTTATATTTAGGAACGGAGGGAGTATATTATCTGTTCAAATGCATGCTGTGAACATGCAAGTATTTTGTAGCTGATCTCCGTTTTGGTGGTCAGCACCACCTTTGTTGCCTAGTTAGAGTTGCTACAAATCTCCCTTTCTGAATTTGAGAATAAATATAAGTAACTAGAAATTGATTTCGCAACGCATACTTGTATCTGTTGTAAACTGAAATATAATGTAATTGATTGTAATCACCACTGTTGTCATTTTGTGCAGGTTGTATGGAAACCCTGTCTGTGGGAATTCTAGTGGAGCTCCGATAGACAGCCTCTGTCAACCCCAGTCTGTAAACCAGCAAACCTCTAGACAGCAACAAGACTCTAGCCTAATTTGTTCACCTTGCCCATCGGATAAAAATTACGAGTACAACCCATCATCACCTATACCGTGTTTTTGTGCCGTGCCACTTGGAGTTGGAATTCGACTGAAGAGTCCAGGAATCACAGACTTCAATCCTTATGAAGGTGCCTTCGGGGACAGCACAACGTCTTTATTGAAACTGTATATTTACCAGCTACATGTTGAGCACTACATATGGGAGGTGGGTCCAAGGCTCAACATGCACCTCAAGTTATTCCCAAGCAATACAAGTTTGTTCAATATGTCTGAGGTTGTGCGACTCCGACATGTACTTGCTGGATGGGAAATTACTCTTCCAGATATCTTTGGTCCATATGAGCTTCTCAATTTCACACTTGGTTCCTATGTGGATGGTACGTACACTTTGAAGATCAATTGTACAAAGGCATAGTTTTATGACGAAAATTCTAATTTTAGGCCACGTGGGAGTACTAAATAGTGGCAATTTTATTTGTAGCCTTTCTGTTAGTTTGATCAGCGCAATTAATGGCTCCATGCAATGCAACACAACTACTCCCTCCGTTCCAAAATAGATGACTCAACTTTGTACTAAGTCATCTAAAGTTAGTACAAAGTTGAGTCATCTATTTTGGAACGGAGGGAGTATCTAGCACTTATCTTTGGCAAGTTATTCTGATTAAAAACTTTCAAAGACTGTAGAAGATAAAAAGGCATAGTTTGACTAATAATTGGTTTTTATTTCATTTTTGACTCATGATTCATTCGTTTCTATGTCGCCGATGTCCTCTGACCAGTTACTCCCATCTGTTACTAGTAACATGTCTGTTGTGCGTAATTTTTACAGAATATCCAAATGAAGCTTCATCAGGTTTAAGCAAAACGGCAATGGGTGCTATCCTGGCAAGCGCAATAGCTGCTGCTTTTGCACTTTCTGCAGTAGCCACTGTTCTTATAATGAGAAGGCGTTCAAGACACAGAAGTAGAACAGTTTCAAAACGTTCACGTAAGTCACTAATACTTTTGTAAGCAGTAAACTGATTATGCAAATAAACATTGCTAGCAGACACCTTATTCAAGAGGTAGCACCTGAAGATTTGCATCACATTACCATTTGCAGTGTCGAGATTTTCTGTCAAAATTGACGGTGTGAGGTGCTTTAAATTTGAAGAAATGGCTAGGGCCACCAATAATTTTGACCTATTAGCTCAAGTTGGTCAAGGAGGTTATGGAAAAGTCTATAGAGGAACTCTAGATGATGGGGAAATTGTAGCAATCAAACGGGCACATGAGGATTCTCTGCAAGGTTCGAAGGAGTTCTGCACGGAAATAGAGCTCCTATCCAGATTGCATCATCGCAATCTGGTTTCGTTAGTTGGCTATTGTGATGAAGCAGATGAACAGGTGCATCTCTTTTGTTTGCATTTGATATAGATATGATATTTTGTCAACATTACACTGATAAGAAGATGTGCTTAATGCTACACTGAAGGGCATTCCAATTAATTTATGTTATTCATGCTGTCATCGAAATTGTGTTTTCGCAGATGCTAGTTTATGAATACATGCCAAATGGTACTTTACGCGATCATCTTTCTTGTAAGTACACAGCAACCTTATATTATTCAAATTTTATTTAAGAAATTTACATTTTATTTTTAGTACTACATAGATTCTGTAGGCCCAGTTGGGTGGTCTGGGATCCCGGCCGATCCTGCTCACCCAAACTAGCAGGGCTCTTAATTCAAGATCGTCTGTATACTCATCAGTTTAGTGAATCTTATTTGTAGGTGTGTTTTCATTAATTATATATAATTTGGAACTCTTGATAGTGTAGTACAATCATTGGAGCATTCAACCTGTCCAAATGTTTTCCTAGATTAATAAGCTCATCTTATGTTGCGATTTTTCCCCAATCGCAGCCAAGGCCAAACGATCTCCCGGTTTTGTGTTGAGGCTTCACATAGCATTGGGTGCCTCCAAGGGAATTCTGTATCTACACACTGATGCAAACCCTCCTATATTTCACCGTGATGTGAAGGCCAGTAACATTCTTCTGGACTCGAAATTTGTTCCAAAAGTGGCTGACTTTGGTCTTTCGAGGCTTGCTCCAGTGCCAGATATTGAAGGAACATTAGCAGGTCATGTTTCCACTGTTGTCAAGGGCACACCGGTAAGTATTAGTTACACCGGAGATACTACAGTTGCCGTGCTTTCTTGCAGAATAACAAGATATTTCTTTTATTTTCGTCAGGGATATCTTGATCCAGAATACTTCCTGACTCATAAATTGACGGATAAAAGTGACGTGTACAGCCTTGGTGTTGTGTTTCTTGAAATGTTGACTGGGATGAAGCCAATTGAGCATGGGAAAAACATAGTGCGAGAGGTAAATAATCTTCACTTAAAACTGTAATTTCAGCTAGCTTTTGGAAATTCACATAAAACATAAAACATGATGCAGCATGTTTAACTTATAATGAGGGGACATCAGCGGGCAGTGGCTCAACATGTTCATTTGTGCTTGCAGAAAATGGCAACATCATTCAGCATACATGAATTTAAGTGGAATGCAAACAGTTTACTAAAATAACTAAATTGTGTGCATGTTATAGGTAAACAAAGCGTACCAATCAGGCAATATTTCTGAAATCGTTGACAGACGGATGGGCCTGTGTCCTCCAGACTGCATCAATAGGTTCCTCTTGCTAGCAACCAAGTGCTGCCAGGATGAGACCGACGCGAGGCCTTCCATGTCGGAGATTGTCCGAGAACTCGAGGTCATCTTGAGGATGATGCCGGAGGCGGATCTTGTTCTGATGGATACTACGGACACAGACTCAGGTGACATGAGTAAATCCTTGTCAACTTCTTCAGCAACCGGAACTTCCTTTGTCACACAAACCTCTGGCAGTGTTAATGCAAGCAGCGGCGTCCTCTCCGAGGTGCTGGCTCCTCGCTGATCTTGGCATTTTTCATAGGATTTTAAGTTGTAAATGCGATGATGTTTTGTACAATTGACTTGTTACGCTCATGTCGTTTGTGTTGTAAATTAATTAATTAGTCAGCTTTGATGTAAACTAGAGAATGTGAATGAGAATAGCTGAGGAATATTGACATAGCTTGAGCTTTCCAGAAATTTAGAAGCTTCATGCACGCAGAGTGACATCAGCTGTGGTTCTCACTTATGCTGGACATTCCAGAATTTCAGAAGCTTCATGTGCACAGAATAATGAGTGGTGATTAGCATCACGTACACGTAAGGATGGTGAGAAACATATTGAAGTGCTTGAGACACTGTATTAGCATAATATATAGGGGTTACGAATGCTAGATTACGGCACAGAACATTTCTTTACATGTAATCTAGGCCTACATATGCTGATAATTGGCTAGAGATATCGGTTTACCATAGCAGAAGGGTGATCACTGAGCACCCATATTTTCAGAAACAGGCCAACAAAAAGATGCAAAACAGATGACCTGGCAGGAGAGCGCACCACTAATACGAGAACATATTTGCCCAAAGTACATATATTTCAGGGTCTGATGGAACTAATAAGAAAACTACCGTCGCCCACGGAGTTTTCTTCTTTTAGCTCCTTTTAGAGGCTCAGGGCTGGAAGGGGGTTCAGAAACAGGTGAATCCGTCTGGTCAGGAACTTCCTGGGCTGAATCACTGTCCACATCAGCATTCTTATCATTAGGCTCAGCCTCTTTTCCATCTTCGATAGCTTTAGAAATGTAAATCTGCAACAAATAAAGAATAGCATGTGAAGGGCTGTAGATGTATGACCCGAAAATGCGACTAAATGTACATAAGAACAAATTGCTAGACCTGATGTTTATCACTGTTTGAGTATGCATGCAACACGATACCTCAGCTCAATGATACAAGGCACCACAAATTTTGGGTCTAACTTTGACCATCGATTTGACCAATAAAATATGAGTTATATGCACTAAAAAAGCATCATTTGCAACTTCTTTCAAAGGTGATGAGTCAATGTTTTTTTTTTGTGGTATATAACTCATATTGTATTGGTCAAATCGATGGTTAAAGATAAGACACAAAATATGAGGTGGCTTTGTATAAAGAAAAGGAGGGAAGAACATAGCAGTAGCAACCAGTTTACTACCCCTGTTTGCGTTATATATACATTAATATGCACTCTCTCGAATGTAATTTATGATGTCAGAAATTTATGGTCATGAGCCCCTTAATCAGGTCCCGCAAAAAAAAGACATCCTTAATTGGAAGTTGGGACAAGATTGCGAGTTTTTGCAGCAATGATAGGGAAGTTTATTTGTTCCAGATTAATGAGGAACTAGAGAAAAATAGTTAGTACCTTAAATCTGTCAGGCTCAGCCAATTCAAAGACCAATGAGTCCCCATCTTCCAAGTCATGGTGCATCGAGAAGCCTCTCCATCCACCACTCAGACCTGTTCGATTTCCGATGTATACAGCATCAAATTCAACACCTTCTTCATCCTCCAACACCATCTTATGTTCTCTGGGAGGCAGATGATCTTTGCAGAAACTAGAAGGGAGACCCTTGTGTAAAGGAAAATTCGTAACCGTGACTATTAGTTGATCTTGCATATGTATCAAAACTAGTTAAACAAAAATCCAGGGAACAACATCTTACAAGCCAAAAGCAGCTGGATACATGTGATCGAACCATGGTCTTGACAAACGACGGGTTGTCAGGGTCTAGACTATCTTGAAGTTTCTCAGCTCTTTTAAAAGCACGCTGTTGTTGTTGATAAGAAGAAATTCTCCCGGTGTATCCCCTACCATTGTCCACACTTTTACTTACCCTGGTCAACAAAGGAGAGTAACCAATTACCATGTCCAAGATTAATCAACAAAGTTAGTGAGACTACTACCTTCTGCGGCGCACAAAATCATCAAGTTCGGGAAACTGCAAAAACAAACAAATGACAGTCTAGTGTCAACATTAGCATGGCAAAGCAAAAACAAATTAAATCACTTCATGAACAAAATGAAGACAAAACTAAATCTGGGGACAAACCAAGGCACTAAGGAACAATTTTGTAGAGTACCCATTTGAGGAACTCCACAAAACGGGGTTAGCAAAGGCTTTGCTTTTTCGAATTTGCAGTTGTTACCTACACATTTAGAAACAGAACAACACTATCTAACTTCATATAGCACACGTATTTCATATCCGTGTTAGCAGGGGCATCACGGCAGAGCAGTGTGTCCCCAAATGATCGCCGATGGAAATATACAAACCCCATCCCAACCGCATCAGATTGCAAGAATGAGAGAAACAACATTCAAGAAGGATATATCCCACTTCAAACTAAAGAAACTATTAAATAAAGACAACAATTACCTCACAGAATCAAATAAAGAGAAAACTACATCTGGGGACAAATCAAGGCACTAAGGAACCCATTTTTGTATAATATACCCATTTGAGGTTGCCATGCAAACAGGATTAGCAAATGATTTTTGTTTCTTTCGAATTTGCACTTTTTACCTACACGTTTAGAAGCAGAACAACAATATCTAACTTCATATAGCACAGGGTATGTCCTCCTTCAAACAGGGTATAATAATAAAAAAACTGTTTTTAAAATCAGAAACACGGCAAATCTAACGAAGCCATAAGACCGGATTAAAAAGAGCGAGGACTCACATCATCCTTGTAGGAAACAGTGGTCCTGGCCCTGGAGGAGCGCCTGACTTCGGTGGTAGCCTCGAACTTCTTCCTGGACTTTGGGCTCGCCCGAGGAGTCTGCAGAATCAACGAAATCGGTCGAATCAACCCACGGCAACCGCACGAGTTGAAGCCCGCACCTCACTAGAACTTCGCCCGGATTGAAAGTACAGTTGCTGCGATGCGCGCACCTTGTCCTGCTGCCTCGTGGCCTGGATCAGGCTCTTGGCCATCTTCGATATGCCCAAATCCTGCGGAAAGGAGGGAAAGAGGCAAAGAAATTAGTTTTGTGAAAGAAAGAAAGAAAGAAAATTCCGAAGCCACGGCGAAGAATCCAGAGACAAATCTGCAGTGGGTATCGTCGCGAAATGCCTCGTCTTTCGCGCATCTGCTCGTGAGAAAAGGGAGGAGAGGAAAGGGATTGGTCCGTGCTGGTTGGTTGGTGCGTTGGGTGTTCTCCGTGCGAGAGTACCAACCTCGAGGTGCTTGAGGTTGTCGAGGATCCGCTTCCGGCGCTCCTCCTCGTAGGCGGCGCCCGCGCCGCTGGCGCTGCTCGCCTCCGCCGTCGCCATGGGCCGGCTTCTCTGTCCTCTCTCTTTGTCCACGCGGAGAGCGAGACGCGGGTCAAAGGGGGTCAAAGTATTTTCGGGTCCTTTTGGGAGAGGAGTGGGAGGGAGGGGGGCGGGGCGGCATGCCTTTGTTGGGAAGACGCACACGGGTTTGGGATTTTGAATTTGAACGGAACGGAGGGGAGAAGGGAAGGGGATCCGACCGACGCGTCGCACGGCAACGGCGACGGCTGGTGTCGCCGTGCGGCTGCCAGGTGGGCCCAGGCGCTCGTTTACGGTTTTTCTTTTAGTATGGCACTCCTCATAGCACGGGGTATCATATGGGAGGCAATTCATCAGCAGAGCATGGCTCCGGCCACTGGCTATACAGCGCCGTCAGCCTATGTACGACGGCTGGCTACACCCCTCCAAGTGTTGGTGCGGTTGCCAGCGAAGTAGAGTAGGACAAGGAACACGCACCGGCTCATGGTACTCAAGGCGCGGTCGTCTCCCATGCCCTATCTTCCTCGTCGGTCGAAGTGAGGTCGATGATGGACCCGTCGTGGTCGGAGGCCGGCATGTGCACCATGGCGCGCTTGCGGCTCCCGGGGTTGTCGGCCACCCGTACCGACGCCAGAGGGCGCTGATGTCTGCTAGAACTATGTCGATATTTTTCCAAAGAAAAGGGATGATGCAGTATAGCGACGGTAAGTATTTTTCTCAGTGATGAGACCAAGGTTATCAAACCAGTAGGAGAACCTCCTTACACCACGTAAACAACACCTGCACACAAATAACAAATACTCGCAACCTGACGTGTTAAAGGGGTTGTCAGTCCCTTTCGGGTACGGCGCCTCAAGATAGGCAAATAACTTGAGGTAAAAGTGGTAGATAGGATAAATAGATCACGGAACAAATAAATTGCAGCAAGGTATTTTTGTATTTTTGGTTTAATAGATCTGAAAATAAATGGAAAGAAAAATAGATCGCAAAGGCAAATATGATGAAAAGTGACCCAGGGCCCGTAGGTTTCACTAGTGGCTTCTCCCGAGAAAAATAGCAAACGGTGAGAAAACAATTACTGTTGGGCAATTGATAGAACTTTAAATAATCATGTCGATATCCAGGCAATGATCATTATATAGGCATCACGTTCAAAATTAGTAGACTGACTCCTGCCTGCATCTACTACTATTACTCCACACATCGACCGCTATCCAGCATGTATCTAGTGTATTAGGTTCATGGAAAAACGAAGTAATGCAATAAGAATGATGACATGATGTAGACAAGATCTATTTATGTAAAAATAGAACCCATTTTGTTATCCTTAATAGCAATGATACATATGTGTCGTTTCCCCTTCTTTCACTGGGATCAAACACCGTAAAATCGAAGCCATCACAAAGCATCGCTTCCCATTGCAAGATCAATAGATCAAGTAGGACAAACAAAACCCAAATATCTGAGAAGAAATACGAGGTCATAAGCAATCATGCATATAAGAGATCAAATAAGACTCAAATAACTTTCATGAATAAAAAGATAGATCTGATCATAAACTCAAAGTTCATCGGATCCCAACAAGCACACCGTAGAAAGGCTTACATCATATGGATCTCCAAGAGACCATTGTATTGATAATCAAGAGAGAGAGAGAGAGAGAGGAAGCCATCTAGCTACTAACTACAGACTCGTAGGTCCACAAAGAACTACTCACGCATCACCGGAGAGGCACCAATGGAAGTGGTGAACCCCTCCGTGATGGTGTCTAGATTGAATCTAGTGGTTCTGGACTCTGCGGCGGCTGGAATTGATTTTCGTCGACTCTCCTAGGATTTCTGGAATATTGGGGTATTTATAGAGCAAAGAGGCAGTTCGGGGGGCACCCGAGGTGGGCACAACCCACCTGGGCGCGCTTGGGCTCCCAGGCGCGCCCTGGTGGGTGCTGCCCTCCTCTAGGCACCCCCCAGGTGCAGCCCTGGCCCGCTGGATGTCTTCTGGCCCAAAAAAATCCTCAAAAAAATTTGCTGCATTTGGACTCCGTTTGGTATTGATTTCCTGCGATGTAAAAAACATGCAGAAAACAGCAACTGGCATTGGGCACTATGTCAATAGGTTAGTACCAAAAAATGACTATAAAATGATTGTAAAACATCCAAGAATAATAATATAACAGCATGAAACAATCAAAAATTATAGATACGTTGAAGACATATCAGCATCCACAAGCTTAATTCCTGCTCGTCCTCAAGTAGGTAAATGATAAAAACAGAAATTTTGATGTGGAATGTTGTCTAACATGTTCATCACATTTCTTTTATTTTTAGCATGGACATTTGGACTTTTATATGATTCAAAGCAATAGTATAGTTTTGACATGAAGACTTTAATAATCAAGCATACCAACAAGCAACCATGTTTTTCAACATATCAACACTAAAGCAAGTTATCCCTAGCCCATTATGATCAACCATTGATCCATTCATGAAACACACTCGAATATTAGCTACACCCAATGCTGAAATACGATCATAGTGCCCCTTAGTTGGTGCTTTATAAGAGAAGATGGAGACTCAAATTCAAAATAGAAAAATTGCATAAGTAAAAGAAAGGCCCTTCGCGGAGGGAAGTAGGGATTTGTAGAGGTGTGATACGTCTCCAACGTATCTATAATTTATGAAGTATTCATGCCATGTTTATAATACTTTTACATGATTTTGGTATGATTTGATTAGAACTAACCCGGACGGACGCTATTTTCAGTAGAACTACTGTGGTGTTGTTTTTGTGCAGAAATAAAAGTTCTCGGAATGCGCTGAAAATCAATGAAGAATATTTTGGAAAATATAAAAAATACTGGAACAGAAAGCTACCGAAGGGGAGTCCCGAGGCCACCACGAGGGTGGGGGCGCGCCCTACCCCCGGGAGGGTGCTCCTACCTCGTGGACTCCCCGTGGGCCCCCTTGATGTGAAACTGATGCCAACCTCTCCTATAAATCCTAAAAACCCCAGAACAGAAGAGAGATCGGAAGTTCCGCTGACGCAAGCCTCTGTAGCCACGAGAAATCAGTCTAGGACCTCTCTGGCACCTGTCGGAGAGGGCCATCATCATCGGAGGCCATGGGGGAGGATCTCGGAGGGGCCATCATCGCCATGGAGGCCAAGGACCAGAGGGAGAACCTCTTCCCATCCAGGAGGGGCATGGAGGAGGAAGCACAAGGGGGAGAACCTCTCTCTCGGTGGCGCCGCTTTGCCATCGGGAGGGGAATCATCGCTGCGGTGATCGTCTTCATCAACATCACCATCATCATTACCATCCTCATCTCTTTTACGTGGTCCACTCTCCCGCACCCCGCTGTAATCCCTACTTGAACATGGTGCTTTATGACACATATTATGATCCAATGATGTGTTGCCATCCTATGATGTTTTGAGTAGTTATCCTTTGTCTTTGGGTTGATTGATGATCTAGATTGGTATGAGTTGTATGTTTTATTTTGGTGCTGTCCTATTGTGCCTTCCGTGCCGCGCACACGTGATGGATTCCCAATGTAGGGTGTTGCAATACGTTCATGATTCTCTTATAGTGGGTTGCTTGAGTGACAGAAGCATAAACCCGAGTAAGGGGGTTGTTGCGTATGGGATAAAGGGGACTTGATATGTTAATGCTATGGTTGAGTTTTACCTTAATGATCTTTAGTGGTTAAGGATGCTTGCTAGAGTTCCAATCATAAGTGCATATGATCCAAGAAGAGAAAGTATGTTAGCTTATGCCTCTCCCTCATATGAAATTGCGATAGTGATTACCGGTCTTGTTAACAATTGCCTAGGACAATTCCGCACACCAACCCATCATTATTCCAGACTCGCTAT
Source organism: Triticum aestivum (assembly GCF_018294505.1). Classification (NCBI taxonomy): domain Eukaryota; kingdom Viridiplantae; phylum Streptophyta; class Magnoliopsida; order Poales; family Poaceae; genus Triticum; species Triticum aestivum. Next base: position 543,263,867 of record NC_057795.1, read on the forward strand.
TTATAATACTTAAGTAATATATTCTAACTTTATGATAACAACACCTACTTTTATATTTTAGCGCTCTAATATCTTGCAAAGTTATCCTCTTCATACCCACAACATAGTTTTATTTCTCGTTTCTAGTTGGAAGCAAATGTTCGGTGAACGTAGAGTCGTATCAGTGGCAGATAGGACTTGAGAGAATATTGATCTCACCTTTAGCTCCTTGTGGGTTCGACACTCCATGCTTATCACTTCCACCTTGTAAATTGCTAAGATGATTCCCTGCATTTGGGGATTATCTGTTGGAAATATGCCCTAGAGGCAATAATAAAAGTATTATTATATTTCATTGTTCATGATAATTGTCTTTTATTCATGCTATAACTGTATTATCCGGAAATCGTAATACACGTGTGAATACTTAGACCACACTATGTCCCTGGTAAGCCTCTAGTTGACTAGCTCGTTGTGATCAACAGATAGTCATGGTTTCCTGACTATGGACATTGGATGTCGTTGATAACGGGATCACATCATTAGGAGAATGATGTGATGGACAAGACCCAATCCTAAGCATAGCATAAAAGATCGTGTAGTTCGTTTTGCTAGAGCTTTGCAAGTGTCAAGTATCTCTTCCTTCGACCATGAGATCGTGTAACTCCCGGATACCGTAAGAGTGCCTTGGGTGTATCAAACGTCACAACGTAACTGGGTGACTATAAAGGTGCATTACAGGTATCTCCGAAAGTAGCTGTTGGGTTGACACGGATCGAGACTGGGATTTGTCACTCCGTATGACGGAGAGGTATCTCCGGGCCCACTCGGTAATGCATCATCATATTGAGCTCAATGTGACCAAGGTGTTGGACACGGGATCATGCATTACGGTACGAGTAAAGTGACTTGCCGGTAACGAGACTGAACAAGGTATTGGGATACCGACGATCGAGTCTCGGGCAAGTAACGTACCGATTGACAAAGGGAATTGCATACAGGGTTTGATCGAATCCTCGACATAGTGGTTCATCCGATGACAACATCGAGGAGCATGTGGGAGCCATCATGGGTATCCAGATCCCGCTGATGGTTATTGACTGAGAGCGTCTCGGTCATGTCTGCATGTCTCCCGAACCCGTAGGGTCTACACACTTAAGGTTCGGTGACGCTAGGGTTATGAAGATATGTATATGTAGAAACCCGAATTTTGTTCGGAGTCCCGGATGAGATCCCGGACGTCACGAGGAGTTCCGGAATGGTCCGGAGGTAAAGAATTATATATAGGAAGTGCTATTTCGGGCATCGGGACAAGTTTCGGGGTTATCGGTATTGTACCGGGACCACCGAAAGGGTCCCGGGGGTCCACCGGGTGGGGCCACCTGTCCCGGGGGGGCACATGGGCTGTAGGGGGTGCGCCTTGGCCATCATTGGCCAAGGGCACCAGCCCCTATAGGCCCATGCGCCTAGGGTTTCCCCCTAGGAGGAGTCCTAGTGATGGAAGGCACCCCTAGGTGCCTTGGGGGGAGGGAAACCTCCCCTAGGCCGCCGCCCCCCCTAGTAGATCTCATCTACTAGGGCCGGCGCCCCCCTGGCACCCCTATATATAGTGGGGGAGAGGAGGGACTTCATACACCAGCCCCTGGCGCCTCCTCCTCCCCCCGTTACGTCTCTCCCTCGTAGTCTCGGCGAAGCCCTGCTGCTGTGACGCCCTGCATCCACCACCACGCCGTCGTGCTGCTGGATCTTCATCAACCTCTCCTTCCCCCTTGCTGGATCAAGAAGGAGGAGACGTCTCCCGTCCCGTACGTGTGTTGAACGCGGAGGTGCCGTCCGTTCGGCGCTGGTCATCGGTGATTTGGATCACGTCGAGTACGACTACATCATCACCTTGCAAGCTTCCGCACGCGATCTACAAGTGGTATGTAGATGCAAACTCTCTCCCTAGACTCGTTGCTTAGATGAACTCATAGATGGATCTTGGTGAAACCGTAGAAATTTTTTTAATTTTCTGCAACGTTCCCCAACAGTGGCATCATGAGCTAGGTCTATGCGTAGTTCTCTTTGCACGAGTAGAACACAACTTTGTTGTGGGCGTGGATTTTGTCATCTTACTTGCCTCTACTAGTCTTTTCTTGCTCAACGGTATTGTGGGATGAAGCGGCCCGGACCAACCTTACACGTACGCTTACGTGAGACCGGTTCCACCGATTGACATGCACAAGTTGCATAAGGTGGCTGGCGGGTGTCTGTCTCTCCCACCTTAGTTGGAGCGGAATCGATGAACAGGGCCCTTATGAAGGGTAAATAGAAGTTGACAAAATCACGTTGTGGTGATTCGTAGGTAAGAAAACGTTCTTGCTAGAACCCAATTGCAGCCACGTAAAAGATGCAACAACAATTAGAACGATTGATCATGTGATGTGATATGGCCAAAAGTTGTGATGAATGATGAATTGTGATGTATGAGATCATGTTCTTTGTAATAGGATTCACGACTTGCATGTCGATGAGTATGACAACCGGCAGGAGCCATAGGAGTTGTCATTATTTTTTGTATGACCTGCGTGTCATTGAATAACGTCATGTAAACTACTTTACTTTATTGCTAAACGTTAGTCATAGAAGTAGAAGTAGTCGTTGGCGTGACAACTTCATGAAGACACGATGATGGAGATCATGATGATGGAGATCATGGTGTCAAGCCGGTGACAAGATGATCATGGAGCCCCGAAGATGAAGATCAATGGAGCTATATGATATTGGCCATATCATGTCACAACTATATAATTGCATGTGATGTTTATTATGTATTATGCATCTTGTTTACTTAGGACAACGGTAGTAAATAAGATGATCCCTTATAAAATTTCAAGAAGTGTTCTCCCCTAACTGTGCATCGTTGCTACAGTTCGTCGTTTCTAAGCACCACGTGATGATCGGGTGTGATGGATTCTTACGTTCACATACAACGGGTGTAAGACAGTTTTACACAGCGAAAACACTTAGGGTTAACTTGACGAGCCTAGCATGTGTAGACATGGCCTCGGAACACGGAGACCGAAAGGTCGAACACGAGTCGTATGGAAGATACGATCAACATGAAAATGTTCACCGACGGTGACTAGTCTGTCTCACGTGATGATCGGACACGGGCTAGTCGACTCGGATTGTGTAACACTTAGATGACTAAAGGGATGTCTAATCTAAGTGGGAGTTCATAATTTGATTAGAACTTTATTATCATGAACTTAGTCTAAAACCTTTGCAAATATGTCTTGTAGATCAATGGCCAACGCTAATGTCAACATGAACTTCAACGCGTTCCTAGAGAAAACCAAGCTGAAAGATGATGGCAGCAACTATACGGACTGGGTCCGGAACCTGAGGATCATCCTCATAGCTGCCAGGAAACAATATGTCCTAGAAGGACCGCTAGGTGACGCTCCCGTCCCATAGAACCAAGACATTATGAATGCTTGGCAGTCTCGCGCTGATGATTACTCCCTCGTTTAGTGCGGCATGCTTTACAGCTTAGAACCGGGGCTCCAAAAGCGTTTTGAGCATCACGGAGCATATGAGATGTTCGAAGAGCTGAAACTAGTTTTCCAAGCTCATGCCCGGGTCGAGAGATATGATGTCTCCGACAAGTTCTACAGTTGTAAGATGGAGGAAAACAGTTCTGTCAGTGAGCACATCCTGAAGATGTCTGGGTTGCACAACCGTATGACCCAGCTAAACATTAACCTCACAGATGAGGCGGTCATTGACAGAATCCTTCAGTCGCTCCCACCAAGCTACAAGAGCTTTGTGATGAACTACAACATGCAGGGAATGGAAAAGACCATTCCTGAAGTGTTCTCGATGCTGAAGTCAGCAGAGGCTGAAATCAAGAAAGAACATCAAGTGTTGATGGTCAATAAGACCACTAAGTTCAAGAAGGGCAAGGGTAAGAAGAACTTCAAGAAGGACGGCAAAGATGTTGCCGCGCCTGGTAAGCCAGTTACCGAGAAGAAGTCAAAGAATGGACCCAAGCCTGAGACTGAGTGCTTTTATTGCAAGGGGAAGGGTCACTGGAAGCGGAACTGCCCCAAATACTTAGCGGATAAGAAGGCCGGCAACACCAAAGGTATATTTGATATACATGTGATTGATGTGTACCTTACCAGTAATCGTAGTAACTCCTGGGTATTTGATACCGGTGCCGTTGCTCATATTTGTAACTCACAGCAGGAGCTGCGGAATAAACGGAGACTGGCAAAGGACGAGGTAACGATGCGCGTCAGGAATGGTTCCAGAGTCAATGTGATCGCCGTCGGCACACTGCCTCTACATTTACCTACGGGATTAGTTTTGAACCTTAATAATTGTTATTTAGTGCCAAGTTTGAGCATGAACATTGTATCAGGATCTCGTTTAATACGAGATGGCTACTCATTTAAGTCTGAGAATAATGGTTGTTCGATTTATATGAGAGATATGTTTTATGGTCATGCTCCGATGGTCAATGGTTTATTCTTAATGAATCTCGAGCGTAATATTACACATGTTCATAGTGTAGATGCCAAAAGATTTAAAGTTGATAACGATAGTCCCACATACTTGTGGCACTGCCGCCTTGGTCACATTGGTGTCAAGCGCATGAAGAAGCTCCATGCCGATGGACTTTTAGAGTCTCTTGATTATGAATCGTTTGACACGTGCGAACCATGCCTCTTGGGCAAAATGACCAAGACTCCGTTCTCCGGAACAATGGAGCGAGCTACCAACTTGTTGGAAATCATACATACCGATGTGTGCGGTCCAATGAGCGTTGAGGCTCGCAGAGGATATCATTATGTTCTCACTCTCACAGATGACTTGAGTAGATATGGGTATGTCTACTTAATGAAACACAAGTCTGAGACCTTTGAAAAGTTTAAGGAATTTCAGAATGAGGTGGAGAATCAACGTGACCGAAAGATAAAATTCTTACGATCAGATCGTGGAGGAGAATACTTAAGTCACGAATTTGGTACACACTTAAAGAAATGTGGAATCGTTTCACAGCTCACGCCGCCTGGAACACCTCAACGAAACGGTGTGTCCGAACGTCGTAATCGCACTCTATTGGATATGGTGCGGTCTATGATGTCTCTTACCGATTTACCGCTATCATTTTGGGGATACGCTCTAGAGACAGCTACATTCACTTTAAATAGGGCACCGTCTAAATCCGTTGAGACGACACCGTATGAATTATGGTTTGGAAAGAAACCTAAGCTGTCGTTTCTAAAAGTTTGGGGATGCGAAGCTTATGTCAAGAAACTTCAACCTGAAAAGCTCGAACCCAAGTCGGAAAAATGCGTATTCATAGGATACCCTAAGGAAACTATAGGGTATACCTTCTACTTAAGATCCGAAGGCAAGATCTTTGTTGCCAAGAACGGATGCTTTCTGGAAAAAGAGTTTGTCTCGAAAGAAGTAAGTGGGAGGAAAGTAGAACTCGATGAAGTACTACCTCTTGAGCGGGATATTGACGCAGCACAGGAAACCGTTCCTGTGATGCCCACACCAACTGAAGAGGAAAACCATGATAATGATCAAAGTACTTCGGATCAAGTTACTGCTGAACTTCGTAGGTCCACAAGGACACGTTCCGCACCAGAGTGGTACGGCAACCCTGTCCTGGAAATCATGTTGTTAGACAACAATGAACCTTCGAACTATGAAGAAGCAATGGCGGGCCCGGATTCCAACAAATGGCTTGAAGCCATGAAATCCGAGATAGAATCCATGTATGAAAACAAAGTATGGACTTTGACAGACTTGCCCGATGATCGGCAAGCGATAGAAAACAAATGGATCTTTAAGAAGAAGACGGACGCGGATGGTAATATTACCATCTATAAAGCTCGACTTGTCGCTAAGGGTTATCGACAGGTTCAAGGGATTGACTACGACGAGACATTCTCTCCCGTAGCGAAGCTAAAGTCCGTCCGAATCATGTTAGCAATGCCGCATACTATGATTATGAGATATGGCAGATGGACGTCAAAACAGCATTCCTTAACGGGCATCTTAAGGAAGAACTGTATATGATGCAGCCGGAAGGTTTTGTTGATCCTCGGAACGCTAACAAAGTATGCAAGCTCCAGCGATCCATTTATGGACTGGTGCAAGCATCTCGGAGTTGGAACATTCGCTTTGATGAGATGATCAAAGCGTTTGGGTTTATGCAGACTTATGGAGAAGCCTGCGTTTACAAGAAAGTGAGTGGGAGCTCTGTAGCATTTCTCATATTATATGTAGATGACATACTCCTGATGGGAAATAATATAGAATTTCTGGACAGCATTAAGGCCTACTTGAATAAGTGTTTTTCAATGAAGGACCTTGGAGAAGCTGCTTATATATTAGGCATCAAGATCTATAGAGATAGATCGAGACGCCTCATAGGTCTTTCGCAAAGCACATACCTTGATAAGATTTTGAAGAGATTCAGAATGGATCAGTCCAAGAAGGGGTTCTTGCCTATGTTACAAGGTATGAGACTGAGCTCAGCTCAGTCACCGACCACGGCAAAAGATAAAGAAGAGATGAGTGTCATCCCCTATGCTTCAGCCATAGGATCTATTATGTATGCCATGCTGTGTACCAGACCCGATGTAAACCTTGCCGTAAGTTTGGTAGCAAGATACCAAAGTAATCCCGGCAAGGAACACTGGACAACGGTCAAGAATATCCTGAAGTACCTGAAAAGGACAAAGGACATGTTTCTCGTTTATGGAGGAGACGAAGAGCTCGTCGTAAAGGGTTACGTCGACGCTAGCTTCGACTCAGATCTGGATGACTCTAAGTCACAAACCGGATACGTGTATATGTTGAATGGTGGAGCAGTAAGCTGGTGCAGCTTCAAGCAGAGTGTCGTGGCGGGATCTACGTGTGAAGCGGAGTACATGGCAGCCTCGGAGGCAGCACATGAAGCGATTTGGGTGAAGGAGTTCATCACCGACCTAGGAGTCATACCCAATGCGTCGGGGCCGATCAAACTCTTCTGTGACAACACTGGAGCTATTGCCCTCGCAAAGGAGCCCAGGTTTCACAAGAAGACCAGGCACATCAAGCGTCGTTTCAACTCCATCCGTGAAAATGTTCAAGATGGAGACATAGAGATTTGCAAAGTGCACACGGATCTGAATGTCGCAGATCCGCTGACTAAACCTCTCTCGCGTGCAAAACATGATCAACACCAGAACTCTATGGGTGTTCGATTCATCACAATGTAACTAGATTAGTGACTCTAGTGCAAGTGGGAGACTGTTGGAAATATGCCCTAGAGGCAATAATAAAAGTATTATTATATTTCATTGTTCATGATAATTGTCTTTTATTCATGCTATAACTGTATTATCCGGAAATCGTAATACACGTGTGAATACTTAGACCATGCTATGTCCCTGGTAAGCCTCTAGTTGACTAGCTCGTTGTGACCAACAGATAGTCATGGTTTCCTGACTATGGACATTGGATGTCGTTGATAACGGGATCACATCATTAGGAGAATGATGTGATGGACAAGACCCAATCCTAAGCATAGCATAAAAGATCGTGTAGTTCGTTTTGCTAGAGCTTTGCAAGTGTCAAGTATCTCTTCCTTCGACCATGAGATCGTGTAACTCCCGGATACCGTAAGAGTGCCTTGGGTGTATCAAACGTCACAACGTAACTGGGTGACTATAAAGGTGCATTACAGGTATCTCCGAAAGTAGCTGTTGGGTTGACACGGATCGAGACTGGGATTTGTCACTCCGTATGACGGAGAGGTATCTCTGGGCCCACTCGGTAATGCATCATCATATTGAGCTCAATGTGACCAAGGTGTTGGACACGGGATCATGCATTACGGTACGAGTAAAGTGACTTTCCGGTAACGAGACTGAACAAGGTATTGGGATACCGACGATCGAGTCTCGGGCAAGTAACGTACCGATTGACAAAGGGAATTGCATACAGGGTTTGATCGAATCCTCGACATAGTGGTTCATCCGATGACAACATCGAGGAGCATGTGGGAGCCATCATGGGTATCCAGATCCCGCTGATGGTTATTGACTGAGAGCGTCTCGGTCATGTCTGCATGTCTCCCGAACCCGTAGGGTCTACACACTTAAGGTTCGGTGACGCTAGGGTTATGAAGATATGTATATGCAGAAACCCGAATTTTGTTCGGAGTCCCGGATGAGATCCCGGACGTCACGAGGAGTTCCGGAATGGTCCGGAGGTAAAGAATTATATATAGGAAGTGCTATTTCGGGCATCGGGACAAGTTTCGGGGTTATCGGTATTGTGCCGGGACCACCGGAAGGGTCCCGGGGGTCCACCGGGTGGGGCCACCTGTCCCGGGGGCCACATGGGCTGTAGGGGGTGCGCCTTGGCCATCATGGGCCAAGGGCACCAGCCCCTATAGGCCCATGCGCCTAGGGTTTCCCCCTAGGAGGAGTCCTAGTGGTGGAAGGCACCCCTAGGTGCCTTGGGGGGAGGGAAACCTCCCCTAGGCCGCCGCCCCCCCTAGTAGATCTCATCTACTAGGGCCGGCGCCCCCCTAGCACCCCTATATATAGTGGGGGAGAGGAGGGACTTCATACACCAGCCCCTGGCGCCTCCTCCTCCCCCGTTACGTCTCTCCCTCGTAGTCTCGGCGAAGCCCTGCTGCTGTGACGCCCTGCATCCACCACCACGCCGTCGTGCTGCTGGATCTTCATCAACCTCTCCTTCCCCCTTGCTGGATCAAGAAGGAGGAGACGTCTCCCGTCCCGTACGTGTGTTGAACGCGGAGGTGTCGTCCGTTCGGCGCTGGTCATCGGTGATTTGGATCACGTCGAGTACGACTACATCATCACCTTGCAAGCTTCCGCACGCGATCTACAAGTGGTATGTAGATGCAAACTCTCTCCCTAGACTCGTTGCTTAGATGAACTCATAGATGGATCTTGGTGAAACCGTAGAAAAAAATTTAATTTTCTGCAACGTTCCCCAACATTATCATGCTCTTTTCTGGCGCCGTTGCCGGGAAGCAATAGTGTGGGGTTGATATTCTCGTGTCTGCTTGTTTGATTTCTTCACTAAGTAATTTTTGTTTTCCATTTTTGTTTTGCTTAGTTATGGGTGAAACATAAAAAAAATAAAAATAAAAATACAAAAAAATCACTTGCCTCTTTTTCCTAAAAAGTTTTTTCAAAAAGAGAAGTGATTGGAAAGTTATGCATTGGAGAAGTGATGGTCGACCTTGAACACTTGTGTTCATGCTCATGAAAACAATATAGAATTTTTCATGGAAGTTTCTCAAAAATAATTATCCCCTTGTATATATCCATTGTATTATAAAAATAATGTGCCAAGCTTTGGTTTTAGGATGATTAGATTGCTTGTTTACTATGTGCAGTGCAAAATCAGAAACTTTGGCTGTAGCGCGTGAATTTACATTTTTTTACTTGAAAGTCAAACGGGTCAGAAACTTTTTCACAGTACTTCTGTACAATTTGTTTAAATTGTCATATTTGTTTTAGAATTTTTGGAGTTACAGAACTATACGAAATTTCTAGATTACTACAGACTGTCCTGTTTTTGACAAATTCTGTTTTCTATGTGTTGTTCGCTTATTTTGATGAATCTATGGGTAGTATCGGGGGGGGGGGTATGAACCATGGTGGAGTTGGGATACAGTACATATAGTGCTAATATGAAATTGGAATGAGTTTGCAACAGTACCTAAAGGTAGTGATTTTCTTTATTATACTAACAGATCTCACAAAGTTTTTGTTAAGTTTTGTGTGGATGAAGTGTTCGAAGAACGAGGAGTTATCAATGTGAGAAGAATAAAGAGAGGCAATAGTTCAAGCTTGGGGATGCCCAAGGCACCCCAAGTAAATATTTTAAGGATACTCAAGTAGCTTGGGATGCCCCGGTTGGCATCTCATCTTTCTTCTTCAACAATTATCGGTATACCTCGGTTTTTGTTTTGTTCACATGATTTGTGTCCTTTGTGTTTTTATTTTTCTTTAAGAACCATGCTAGTATGAGATAGCCCTTCATTGATTTATAGAATGCTTCATGTGCTTCACGTATATGTTTTGGGTATGGTCTTATAGAATGCTCTTTGTGCTTCACTTAAATCTTTTGAGTATGGCTTTATAGAATGCTTCGTGTGCTTCACTTATATTTTTTGAGCTTGGATATTGGTTAATCTATATTAATTGTAGAATGCTCCATGAACTTCACTTATATCTTTTTGGAGTATGAATAAGACTATCATCGAAAGTGGGTTTGCAAGAGTGTCAACTTTAGGTAATAATGATCCCACTATTTTGGAGGGTGTTGAATCTTAGTGTGACATTTATGAAAGTGGATTTGGAGAGGTCTTGACTTTAGTTAGTAATAATTCCACTATTTCGGATGTGGTTCCAATTGATTATGAGAACAAAGTTGCTCTCTATGATGATTATTGTGATGACATGTATGCTATAAAGAATAATGTTAACCATAAAACTTGTCATTATGATTTTAATTTTCAATTGGATTATGCCTCACATGATAGTTATTTTGTTGAGTTTGCTCCCACTATTCCGAATGAGAAGAATTTTGCTTATGTGGAGAGTAATAAAATTCCTATGCTTGTAGATCATGAAAAGAATGATTTATGTGATGGTTATATTGTTGAATTCATTCATGATGCTACTGAAAATTATTATGAGGGAGGAATATATGCTTGTAGGAGTTACAATAATATCAAGTTTCCTCTCTGTGTGCTTAAAGTTTCGAAGTTATACTTGTTTTGCCTTCCTATGCTAGTTGATTCTTGTTCCCTTAAGTTGTTTGCTCACAAAATCCCTAGCCATAGGAAGTGGGTTAGACTTGAATGTGCTAGTCATATTCTTCATGATGCTCTCTTTGTGTTTTAATTCTTATCTTTTATGTGAGCATCATTGAAATCATTATGCCTAGCGAAAAGGCATTAAAGAAAAGCACTTGTTGGGAGACAACCCAATATTATCCTTACTGTTTTTGTGTGTTAACATGATTAAGCTAATGTATTAATCATGTTTTATAGATTTTGTTTGAATAAATTGCCAAATAAAACATTTGGGATAGCTTACGGTGATAGTTGTGTTGATCCTGCTGAAAATCAGAAACTTTTGCGCCCAGTAAATTAGTATTGAGAATTCACAGAAACTTGCTTTTGATCTAATTCTTTCTGCTATGGATTGGTACACAAATTTCTCAGATTTTCCTAATTTGGCAGGATTTTTGGATTATCATAAATATGGTTGCTGTTCAGATCATTACAGACTGTTCTGTTTCTGGCAGATTCTGTTTTCAATGCATAGATTGCTTGTTTTCTAGTTTCTATGGCTTATATTTCTCAATATAAATTGTAGAAATGATATGGTATAGTAGGCATTGTGTGAGAACAATTATGAATCCTGTCTTTGACAGTACCAAAGTGAATGATTTACTCTTTATCATACTAACCCATCTCACGAAGTTCCGTTAAGTTTTGTGTGATTGAAGTTTTCAAGTTTTGGGTGAGATATCGATATGAGGAGAATAAGGAGTGGAAATACCCTAAGCTTGGGGATGCCCAAAGCACCCCAAGGTAAGACTCAAGAAAGACTCAAGCGCCTAAGCTTGGGGATGCCCCGGAAGGCATCCCCTCTTTCGTCTTCAAAACCATCGGCATACCTTACTTGGAGCTATATTTTTATTTGTCACATGATATGTGTTTTGCTTGGAGCTTATTTTCAGTTTTACTTGCTGTTTGAATAAAATCATTCGATCTGAAATCTTGAATGAAAGAATCCTCCCATGGCTAGTTAATTATTTGACTACTCAATGTTCTTCACTTATATCTTTTTGGAGTAGTTTGTCATTTATTCACGTGCTTCATGTATATCCTATGAATAAATGGTTGAATGAATTGAATATCATAAATCTAAATTTATATATGTTTCATATGCTTATGCCATGGGGTGTAATGACTTCACACATAATAAGTGTAGGTGGTAAATTTATTGAAAGTTAGCAAACACAGTATTGGTCACTTGAACAATTCATGAAAGAATATTGAAGGAAGAATGATTGTAAAAAAATTATAGATACGTTGGAGACGTATCAGGCGCCTCCACCTTGCCCACGTCCGCCACGAGGGGTGTTGTGCCCTCTGCCTTGCATGACAGACACGTCGCGCCATATTAGCCTCCGACGCAAATGGGCCACGAAAGGCCTCGTCGTCGGCACGCCAACGAAGGGACTGCGCCTCTACGGCGTTCGGACGCCAGACGGAGCTCACCACCTTCGATGAGGCAGCAGCGACGTGCCTCACACCGAATCCAAGCGCCATTTGGGCGGTAGCTATGGATTCCCACTAGATCGAGTTTGACCGTTGTCGGGCATTCTTCTCGCGGGCACTGCGGAGCGCAATGCGGACGACTATCTCCTCCTCCGGCCCAACCGGGATGAGTTCCCAGTTACGGAGGACTTGGATTGGCTGCTCACCATGCCGAAGAAAGCCAGATATCGCCGAAAGTGAGCTAGGGGTTGAAGCAGAGAAGAGTGGAGTGGCTAAGGTCTGGTCCAGCAAGCGGATGAGGAGGAATGTATGTGGGGTTGGGATGGGCCAGCGCGGGTCGGATCCGGCATGGCGGACGCGCGTGGGCCAACCTATATCCGTCCTAAATTTGGATTGGATATGAGCAGTGACGGATCCAGGAATTCAACTTTGAGTTTTAATAAATTTTTTCACTCTAACATCGTCTTTTTACTAATGAAATCACTCAGATCAGGACAAAGACATGTACATAGCTATGGTCTGTAAATCCAAACGGACGCTACACATGTACAAGTCAACGAATGCAAATTAAGATTGAAACTTTGGAGGGGATTTACCTTAGGATTTTTTTTCAAAAGGGTGGCTTGCTCTCATCCTCTCCATCAAGCGATGCACACAACAATCTTTATTACATTATTCAACATGGTCTTACAAAATAAATACATAGAGCAATCCAAAGCCACCTTCTTGACAAAAATTGTCGCCCTGCCTATAAGATTGATGATGTGCCTGACTGCATGTCACACACACCAAGAAATCCAATGGCCTCACCAAGCCGCATGCCGGCTAGCCGGGAGCACCAACCGGTCTAGCAGACCCTCAACATGCACCGCATGCGTACGTTGTAGAATCTGTCGCTGCCTTCTTCCGCAGTCCCATCTTCAGGATCAATCAATTCACTAATATTACTAGATCCTTCTGTCGTCGACGCCACCACAGCGTCAAACAACGCCTGCCTCATGCGCACACCCATCAAACGGTATCCAGCGTCGATACCCCACTGCACCTTGTCGCCAAGACTCGTTGTCGTGAATACTGTAGATGGCATGCCACTCACCTTGGTCACCACACGATAAGCATACGGAGACCTGCGCCCAGCCACCAAGCCAAACAATTGTCCCTCCAGCCGGTGTATGACCCCAAAAATGATGGCCCCATGGGGTGATGACGCAGGTGTTAGAAAATATGCAACTTGTATTTTCAGGAGGCCATAGGCCAATATATATACATGTACAGGTGTGGAATATATGTAGGAAACCCCTTATACAATAGGGTAAATACGAAAGGTTACATGGCTATATATATAATACTCTAACACCCCCTCAAACTCATGATGGATTAATAACATTGAGTTTGGAGAGATAGAAGCCATGCTGCACTCTAGTCTGGGCCTTCATCAGAAAATCCGCCAACTGTAACTCGGAAGGCACATACTGAAGAGCAATAACTTGATCCTGCACACCAGCACGCACATAGAAAGTATCAACACCAATATGCTTGGTGAGCTCATGCTTCACAGGATCACGTGCAATGCTAATAGCACATGTACTGTCAGATAAGAGCAGAGTAGGTGTAGTAACAGAAACACCAAAATCTTGAAGTAACAACTGTAACCAAGTCACCTCTACCGTCAAAAGAGCCATAGCTCGTAAATCAGCCTCTGCACTCAAACGGGAAATTGCAGTCTGTTTCTTCGTCTTCCAGGCAATGAGAGAACCACCAAGAAAAATACAGTAAGAAGAAAGTGAACGGTGATCGGAGGGATCACTAGCCCACGTAGCATTCGAATAGGCCTGAAGCTGGAAAGAACTGGAGCTAGGAAAGAATAGACGGTGAGAGATGGAGCCCCGGAGATATCGGAGAACATGAAGAAGGTGACTATAGTGAACCGAAGTGGGAGCAGAGACAAACTGACTCAGAATATGAACCGGAGAGATATCCGGACGAGTGACAGCAAGATAGACAAGACTCCCAACAAGATGACGATAACGCGTCAGGTCAGGCAAGGGGTCACCATCAGTATCACAGAGGTGAGCATTGAGCTCCATAGGAGTCTCAACAATGTGCTCATTGGTAAGAGCAGCACGAGCAAGAAGATCTTGTATATACTTTTCTCGGGATATAAAAAAGGCATCAGAGGTAGAAGAGACTTCAATCCCAAGAAAGTAGCGAAGAGGTCCAAGATCGGACATAAGAAACTGCTCACTAAGATGGGCCTTTACAAAGGCAATATACTCGGGTTCGTCGCCAATGATGATCATGTTATCAACATAGAGAAGAAGAAGAGTCCGACCACGAGGATAAAGGTGGACAAACAATGCTGGATCATGAGCACTCGCTGAAAAACTAGCGGCAGTCAACACAGAGACAAAACAATCAAACCAGGTGTTGGGGCTTGCTTAAGGCCATAGAGAGAGCGGCGAAGACGACATACCATGCCATCAGGAACAGAGTAAGAAGGCATGGTAAGATTGCCTCGACTAGCAACAGAAAGAGGAGTACCTTCAGCTGTGAGTACATGAACAGGAAAAACAAGCGATTTAAGAGAGGACATATTTGAAGAATGAGAAGACATATGAAAAGAAGCTCCGGAGTCCAGAACCCATGAGGATGTACTTGACTGTGTAGAGGGTGGTTGCTCAGTGCAGGAAGCATCAGTCACAGAACCTGCAGTACCCGTCGAAGGAGAACCTAAAGCGGCAAGCAGACGCTTCAGTCGCAGAATATCCTGCTCAGTCAAGGCGGTAGCTGAAGATGTCGAAGTAGAAGAACAAGTCCCTGAAGCTGATGATCGTGCCTTACATAGGTGTTTCTTATTTTGGAAGCACTGATACTCAACATGACCATCCATATTTCAGTAGCCGCAGTGAGGACGAGACCGACCCTGGCCACCCGTAGGAGTAGGCAAGAGCGGAGGAGCACTGGAGCGGGATGGAGTCGATGCAGCAGACGACATAACAGGAACTCGAGCAGCGAGCACAGAGGGAACCTCAAGTAGACCAGCACCACGTAGGCGAGTCTCCTCAGCACAAATCTCAGAAAGAGCCTCCATGAGGGAGATATGACCACAAGCAAACAACTAAGCATGCCGGGGCTCAAACTCCTTACGGGGCCGAGATAAGAACTCGTAGACATGATGAAACTCCAAATCAACCTGCACAGCCTGGCAACACTGACAAGTACGGCAACCAGCAGTGCGAAGAGAATCAAGCTGACGCCAGATAGCAGAACTCTGTGCACTCTATGCATAGAAATCATCAACACTGGAGTCACCCTGCTGAAGAGCATGTTCCTGCCGGACTGTTGGGGAATGAAGTAATTTCGAAAAAATTCCTACGCACACGCAAGATCATGGTGATGCATAGCAACGAGAGGGGAGAGTGTCGTCCATGTACCCTCGTAGACCGAAAGCGGAAGCGTTAGAACAACGCGGTTGATGTAGTCGTACGTCTTCACGGCCCGACCGATCAAGCACCGAAACTACGACACCTCCGAGTTCTTGCACACGTTCAGCTCGATGACGTCCCTCGAACTCCGATCCAGCCGAGTGTCAAGGGAGAGTTCCGTCAGCATGACGGAGTGGTGACGATCTTGATGTTCTACCGTCGTAGGGCTTTGCCTAAGCACCGCTACAATATTATTGAGGAGGACTATGGTGGAGGGGGGCACCGCACACGGCTAAGAGATCAAGAGATCAATTGTTGTGTCTATGGGGTGCACCCCTCCCCCGTATATAAAGGAGTGGAGGAGGGGGGCGGCCAAGGGGAGGAGGCACGCCCAAGGGGGGAGTACTACTCCCACCGGGAGTAGGACTCCTCCTTTTCCTATTTGGAGAGGGAGAGGGAAGGAAGAGGAAGGAGGGAGGAAGGAAAGGGGGGGCCGGCCCCCCTCCCAATTCGGATTGGGCTTGGGGGCGCGCCCCTCTCCCTTCCTCCTTTCCCCTCCTTTCCACTAACGCCCATTAAGGCCCATATACCTCCCGGGGGGTTCCGATAACCTCCCGGAGCTCCGGTATTGTCCCAATCTCACCCGGAACCATTCCGGTGTCCAAATATAGTCGTCCAATATATCGATCTTTATGTCTCGACCATTTAGAGACTCCTCGTCATGTCCGTGATCACATCCAGGACTCCGAACAACCCTCGGTACATCAAAACACATAAACTCATAATATAACCGTCATCTAACTTTAAGCGTGCGGACCCTACGGGTTCGAGAACTATGTAGACATGACCGAGACATGTCTCCGGTCAATAATCAATAGTGGAACCTGGATGCTCATATTGGCTCCTACATATTCTACGAAGATCTTTATCGGTCAAACCGCATAACAACATACGTTTTTCCCTTTGTCATCGGTATGTTACTTGCCCGAGATTCGATCGTCGGTATCTCAATACCTAGTTCAATCTCGTTACCGGCAAGTATCTTTACTCGTTACGTAATGCATCATCCCGTAACTAACTCATTAGCTACATTGCTTGCAAGGCTTATAGTGATGTGCATTACCGACAGGGCCCAGAGATACCTCTCCGACAATCGGAGTGACAAATCCTAATCTCGAAATACGTCAACTCAACAAGTACCTTCGGAGACACCTGTAGAGCACCTTTATAATTAGTTTTCCTCCTGTAATCGGGAGTTACATAATCTCATAGTCATAGGAACATGTATAAGTCATGAAGAAAGCAATAGCAACATACTAAACAATCAAGTGCTAAGCTAACGGAATGGCTCAAGTCAATCACATCATTCTCCTAATGATGTGATCCCGTTAATCAAATGACAACTCTTTGTCCATGGCTAGGAAACATAACCATCTTTGATTAATGAGCTAGTCAAGTAGAGGCATACTAGTGACACTCAGTTTGTCTATGTATTCATACATGTATCATGTTTCCGGTTAATACAATTCTAGCATGAAAAATAAACATTTATCATGAAATAAGGAAATAAATAATAACTTTATTATTGCCTCTAGGGCATATTTCTTTCAGTCTCCCACTTGCACTAGAGTCAATAATCTAGTTCACATCATCATGTGATTCAACACCAATATTCACATCTATATGTGATTAACACCCATAGTTCACATCATCATGTGACCAACACCCAAAAGGTTTACTAGAGTCGATAATCTAGTTCACATCGCTATGTGATTAACACCCAAAGAGTACTAAGGTATGATCATGTTTTGCTCATGAGAGAAGTTTAGTCAACGGGTTTGTCACATTCAGAGCCGTATGTATTTTGCAAATATTCTATGTCTATAATGCTCTGCACGGAGCTACTCTAGCTAATTGCTCCACCTTTCAATATGTATCCAGATTGAGACTTAGAGTCATCTGGATCGGTGTAAAAGCTTGCATCAATGTAACTCTTTACAACGAACTCTTTTATCACCTCCATAATCGAGAAACATCTCCTTAGTCCTCACTAAGGATATTCTTGACCACTGTCCAGTGATCTACTCTTAGATCAAAATTGTATTCCTTTGCCAAACTCAGAGCAAGGTATACAATAGGTCTGGTACACAGCATAGCATACTTTATAGAACCTATGACTGAGGCATAGGGAATGACTTTTCATTCTCTTTCTATTTTTGCCATGGTCGGGTTTTGAGTCTTACTCTACTTCACACCTTTGCATCATAGGCGATAACTCTTTCTTTGACTGTTCCATTTTGAATTACTTCAAAATCTTATCAAGGTATGTACTCATTGAAAAATCTTATCAAGCGTCTTGGTCTATCTCTATAGATCTTGATGCTCAATGTGTAAGCAGCTTTACTAAGGTCTTTCTTTGAAAAACTCCTTTCAAATATTCCTTTATGCTTTCCAGAAAATTCTACATCATTTCCAATCAATAATATGTCATTCACATATACTTATCAGAAAGGCTGTAATGCTCCCACTCACTTTCTTGTAAATACAGGCCTTTCCAAAAGTCTGTATAAAACAATATGCTTTGATCAACTCATCAAAGCGTATATTCCAACTCCGAGATGCTTGCACCAGTCCATTGATGGATCGTTGGAGCTTGCACATTTTGTTAGCACCTTTAGGATTGACAAAACCTTCTGGTTGTATCATATACAACACTTGTTTAAGAAATATCCATTTAAGGAATGCAGTTTTGACATCCATTTGCCAGATTTCATAAAATGTGGCAATTGCTAACATGATTCGGACAGACTTAAGCATCGTTACGAGTGAGAAAATCTCATCGTATTCAACACTTTGAACTTGTCAAAAACCTTTTGCAACAAGTCGAGCTTTGTAGATAGTAACACTACTATCAGTGTATTTCTTCCTCTTGAAGATCCATTTATTTAACTTGGCTTGTTGATCATCGAGCAAGTCAACCAAAGTCCACACTTTGTTCTCATATATGGATCCTATCTCAGATTTTATGGTCTCAAGCCATTTCGCGGAATCTGGGCTCATCATCGCTTCCTCATAGTTCGTAGGTTCATCATGGTCTAGTAACATGATTTCCATAACAGGATTACCGTACCACTCTGGTGTGGATCTTACTCTGGAAGACCTACAAGGTTCTGTAGTAATTTGATCTGAAGTCTCATGATCATCATCATTAACTTCCTCACTAATTGGTGTAGGAATCACTAGAACTGATTTCTGTGATGAACTACTTTCCAATAAGGGAGAAGGTATAATTACCTCATCAAGTTCTACTTTCCTCCCACTCACTTCTTTCGAGAGAAACTTCTTCTCTAGAAAGGATCCATTCTTAGCAACGAATATCTTGCCTTCGGATCTGTGATAGAAGGTGTACCCAATAGTTTCCTTTGGGTATCCTATGAAGACGCACTTCTCCGATTTGGGTTCGAGCTTATCAGGTTGAAACTTTTCACATAAGCATCGTAGCCCCAAACTTTTAAGAAACGACAACTTTGGTTTCTTGCCAAACCACAGTTCATAAGGCGTCGTATCGATGGATTTCGATGGTGCCCTATTTAAAGTGAAGGCAACTGTCTCTAATGCATAACCCCAAAATGATAGTGGTAAACTGATAAGAGACATCATAGATCGCACCATATCCAATAAAGTGCGGTTACGACGTTTGGACACACCATAACACTGTGGTGTTGCAGGTGGCATGAGCTGTGAAACTATTCCACATTGTTTTATATGAAGGCCAAACTCGTAACTCAAATATTCTACTCTACGATCAGATCATAGAAACTTGATTTTCTTGTTATGATGATTCTCCACTTCACTCTGAAATTCTTTGAACTTTTCAAATGTTTCAGACTTGTGTTTCATTAAGTAGATATACTCATATCTGCTCAAATCATCTTGTGAAGGTCAGAAAATAACGATACCCGCCACGAGCATCAATACTCATTGGACCGCATACATCAGTATGTATTATTTCCAATAAGTCACTAGCTCGTTCCATTGTTCCGGAGAACGGAGTTTTAGTCATTTTGCCCATAAGGCACGGTTCGCAAGCATAAAATGATTCATAATCAAATGATTCAAAAAATCCATCTTTATGGAGTTTCTTCATGCGCTTTACACCGATATGACCCAAACGGCAGTGCCACAAATATGTTGCACTATCATTATCAACTTTGCATCTTTTGGCATCAATATTATAAATATGTGTATCACCATGATCAAGATTCCATAAACCATCAACATTGGGTGTATGACCATAGAAGGTTTTATTCATGTAAACAGAATAACAATTTATTCTCTGTCTTAGATGAATAATCGTATCGCAATAAACATGATCTAATCATATTTATGCTCAAAGCAAACACCAAATAACATTTATTTAGGTTCAACACTAATCTCGAAAATATAGGGAGTGTACGGTGATGATCATATCAATCTTGGAACCACTTTCAAAACACATCGTTACTTCACCCTCAACTAGTCTCTGTTTATTCTGTAACTCCTATTTTGAGTTACTAATCTTAGCAACCAAACAAGTATCAAATACTCTGGGGCTACTATAAACACTAGTAAGGTACACATCAATAACCTGTATATCAAATATACCCTTGTTTACTTTGCCATCCTTCTTATCCACCAAATATTCAGGGCATTTTCGCTTCCAGTGACCATTTCCTTTGCAGTAGAAGCACTTAGTTTCAAGTTTTGGTCCAGCTTTGGGCTTCTTCACGGGAGTGAAAACTTGCTTGCCATTCTACTTGAAGTTCCCTTTCTTTTCCTTTGCCCTTTTCTTGAAACTAGTGGTCTTATCAATCATCAACACTTGATGCTCTTTTCTTGATTTCTACCTTCGTCGATTTCAGCATCACGAAGAGCTCGGGAATCATTTTCGTCATCCCTTGCATTATAGTTCATCACGAAGTTCCAGTAACTTGGTGATGGTGACTAGAGAACTCTGCCAATCACTATCTTATCTGGAAGATTAACTCCCACTTGATTCAAGCGATTGTAGTACTTAGACAATCTAAGCACTTGCTCACTAGTTGCAATTCTCCTCCATCTTTTAGCTATAGAACTTGTTAGAGACTTCATATCTCTCAACTCAGGTATTTGCTTGAAATATTAACTTCAACTCCTGGAACATCTCATATGGTCCATGACGTTCAAAACGTCTTTGAAGTCCCGATTCTAAGCCGTTAAGCATGGTGCACTAAACTATCAAGTACTCATCATATTGAGCTAGTCAAACGTTCATAACGTCTGCATCTGCTCCTGCAATAGGTCCGTCACCTAGCGGTGCATCAAGGACATAATTCTTCTGTGCAGCAATGAGGACAATCCTCAGATCACAGATCCAATCTGCATCATTGCTACTAACATCTTTCAACACAATTTTCTCTAGGAACATATCAAAATAAACATATGAAAGCAACAACGCAAGCTATTGATCTACAACATAATTTGCAAAATACTACCAGGACTAAGTTCATGATAAATTTAAGTTCAATTAATCATATTACTTAAGAACTCCCACTTAGATAGACATCTCTCTAATCATCTAAGTGATCACGTGATCCAAATCAACTAAACCATAACCGATCATCACGTGAAATGGAGTAGTTTTCAATGGTGAACATCACTATGTTGATCATATCTACTATATGATTCATGCTCGACCTTTCGGTCTCAGTGTTCCAAGGCCATATCTGCATATGCTAGGCTCGTCAAGTTTAACCAGAGTATTCTGCATGTGCAAAACTGGCTTGCACCCGTTGTAGATGGACGTAGAGCTTATCACACCCGATCATCACATGGTGTCTGGGCACGACGAACTTTGGCAACAGTGCATACTTAGGGAGAACACTTTTATCTTAAAATTTAGTGAGAGATCATCTTATAATGCTACCGTCAATCAAAGCAAAATAATATGCATAAAGGATAAACATCACATGCAATCAATATAAGTGATATGATATGGCCATCATCATCTTGTGCTTGTGATCTCCATCTTCGAAGCACCATCATGATCACCATCGTCACCGGCGCGACACCTTGATCTCCATTGTAGCATCGTTGTCGTTTCGCCACCTATTTCTTCTACGACTATCGCTATCGCTTAGTGATAAAGTAAAGCAATTACAGGGCGATTGCATTGCATACAATAAAGCGACAACCATATGGCTCCTGCCAGTTGCCGATAACTCGGTTACAAAACATGATCATCTCATACAATAAAATATAGCATCACGTCTTGACCATATCACATCACAACATGCCCTGCAAAAACAAGTTAGACGTCCTCTACTTTGTTGTTGCAAGTTTTACGTGGCTGCTATGGGCTGAGTAAGAACCGTTCTTACCTACGCATCAAAACCACAACGATAGTTCGTCAAGTTAGTGTTGTTTTAACCTTCTCAAGGACCGGGCGTAGCCACACTCGGTTCAACTAAAGTTGGAGAACTGACACCCGCCAGCCACCTGTGTGCAAAGCACGTCGGTAGAACCAGTCTCGTGTAAGCGTACGCGTAATGTCAGTCCGGACCGCTTCATCCAACAATACCGCCGAACCAAAGTATGACATGCTGGTAAGCAGTATGACTTGTATCACCCACAACTCACTTGTGTTCTACTCGTACATATGACATCAACGCATAAAACCTAGGCTCTGATACCACTGTTGGGGAACGTAGTTATTTCAAAAAAATTCATACGCACACGCAAGATCATGGTGATGCATAGCAACGAGAGGGAAGAGTGTCGTCCACGTACCCTCGTAGACCGAAAGCAGAAGCGTTAGAACAACGCGGTTGATGTAGTCGTACGTCTTCACGGCCCGGCCGATCAAGCACCGAAACTACGGCACCTCCGAGTTCTTGCACACATTCAGCTCGATGACGTCCCTCGAACTCCGATCCAACCGAGTGTCGAGGGAGAATTCCGTCAGCACGACGGCGTGGTGACGATCTTGATGTTCTACCATCGCAGGGCTTCGCCTAAGCACCGCTACAATATTATCGAGGAGGACTATGGTGGAGGGGGGCACCACACACGGCTAAGAGATCAAGAGATCAATTGTTGTGTCTATGGGGTGCTCCCCTCCCCCGTATATAAAGGAGTGGAGGAGGGGGCCGCCCAAGGGGGAGTCCTACTCCCACCGAGAGTAGGACTCCTCCTTTTCCTATTTGGAGAGGGAGAGGGAAGGAAGAGGAAGGAGGGAGGAAGGAAAGGGGGGCCGCCCCCCCTCCCAATTTGGATTGGGCTTGGGGGGCGCCCCCCTCTCCCTTCCTCCTTTCCCCTCCTTTCCACTAAAGCCCATTAAGGCCCATATACCTCCCGGGGGGTTCCGGTAATCTCCCCGAGCTCCGGTATTGTCCCAATCTCACCCGGAACCATTCCGGTGTCCAAATATAGTCGTCCAATATATCGATCTTTATGTCTCGACCATTTCGAGACTCCTCGTCATGTCCGTGACCACACTAGGGACTCTGAACAACCTTCGGTACATCAAAACACATAAACTCATAATATAACCATCATCTAACTTTAAGCGTGCGGACCCTACGGGTTCGAGAACTATGTAGACATGACCGAGACATTTCTCCGGTCAATAACTAATAGCGGAACCTGGATGCTCATATTGGCTCCTACATATTCTACGAAGATCTATATTGGTCAAACCGCATAACAACATACGTTGTTCCCTTTGTCATCAGTATGTTATTTGCCCGAGATTCGATCGTCGGTATCTCAATACCTAGTTCAATCCCGTTACCGGCAAGTCTCTTTACTCGTTACGTAATGCATCATCCCGTAACTAACTCATTAGCTACATTGCTTGCAAGGCTTATAGTGATGTGCATTACCGAGAGGGCCCAAAGATACCTCTCCGACAATCGGAGTGATAAATCCTAATCTCGAAATATGTCAACTCAACAAGTACCTTTGGAGACACCTGTAGAGCACCTTTGTAATCACCCAGTTATGTTGTGACGTTTGGTAGCACACAAAGTGTTCCTCCGGTAATCGGGAGTTACATAATCTCATAGTCATAGGAACATGTATAAGTCATGAAGAAAGCAATAGCAACATACTAAACGATCAAGTGCTAAGCTAACGGAATGGGTCAAGTCAATCACATCATTCTCCTAATGATGTGATCATCAAATGACAACTCTTTGTCCATGGCTAGGAAACATAACCATCTTTGATTAATGAGCTAGTCAAGTAGAGGCATACTAGTGACACTCAGTTTGTCTATGTATTCATACATGTATCATGTTTCCGGTTAATACAATTCTAGCATTAATAATAAACATTTATCATGAAATAAGGAAATAAATAATAACTTTATTATTACCTCTAGGGCATATTTCCTTCACGGACCACAGACAGATATAAGGCATCACCAGAGGGCTGATAGCGCTGATAGAGACGGGTCCACATCTCAGATATGGTAGGGAGCCCCAAGAACTCAGAGGCAAACTGAAGCAGAACACTAGTGGTGAGAACAGCTGCGGCACGGGCATCCTCATCAAGCCACTGAGTGTAAGCAAAAAGAGCCTCATGATAAGTCTGAAGAGCCTCCTCATAAGTCGAAACCTGCTCATCATAAGCATGGACGTCAGCGTCATCTGCAAGCTTGGTTGCATCCTTCGCAGCTTGATCAACATCGTCAGCAAGAACCGGTGGCGTCGGCGGAGTAGGGGCCACATGTGGAACCGGACACGGTGGACAATGGACCTCGCCAGAAAGAACGCCCCAAAGACGAATGTCGCGCATATGAATGCGCATGAAGCCAACAAACTCGATGTAGTTAGTGCCATCAAAGATCACCGGGCAGCGAGGAACTACGACATAGCCTGATGGTGTAGACATTTTTTCCATCAACAAGCAGGCAAACCAGGCGTACGAAGACAGAGCCAGCAGCAGGACGATCATATCCAGCTGCATGAGAGAGTCAGCAGCAGGTAGAAAAACGACGAGATCCAACAAGGACGGTGACGAGGGCGGCGGCTAGCGACAGAGATCCGGCGAGATCGGCACTGACGGTGAGATCCGGGCGGGAGGACACTCGATCTGGGGCAGCACTCGTGATCCAGCGATCCAGGCGAGAGGTCCACACGCAGCTCGATCTGGGCTGGTGATCCAACGATCCTGAGTGGGCGAACGGGCTGGCGAGCAGGCGGATGGTCCTGCAGCGATGGGCAACATTAACTGGATCGAAGGAGATAGCACACATTGGTCTGGCGGGCGGGACAAAGGAAAGAGCAGGCCAACGTGGACCTGAAGGAGAGAGAATCGGAGGTGGAGAGCCGGCGGCAAGAGATAGAAGCAGCGGCGGCCACGGATTGGATCAACAACATGAGTTGCGACGTGTAAAAAATTGACCTAGCTCTAATACCATGTTAGGAAATATTCAACTTGTATTTCCAGGAGGCCATAGGCCAGTATATATACATGTACATGTGTGCAATATATGCAGCAAACCCCTCATACAATAGGGTAAATACGAAAGATTACATGGCTATATATATAATACTCTAACAGCAGGAACATCTCCATCATCCAATCCGAAAAGCCCGAATTTGAGGTTTCCCCTAGGACATATAGGGAACGTGAATTGCCCCACAATGCCTCCAATGAGGAAAGGATGCTCACGGGCACCATCGTTGATGGTTCTGGCCGAGGCCGAACCAAGCTTTCACTGGCAAATTTGTGCCCATCCTCGGTTGGACCACCAGATCGACCTCCTTCGTCATCCAACACGCCAATGGGTGACATGTTTCCTTGGGAAACCGCACGACCAGCCTGGGTGAACCAGCAACAGTGGAGGGGCCCTCACCGTTTTGCCGCCAACGCTAGACGACGCACACATCCACGACACCCACGCGGATCTCCACCGCAACCGCATCCCGGAGCCACGATGGAGGAAGGCCTTGCCGCCGCCATCATCCTTCGCCTGGGCTTTGCCCCGTGGAGCTCCGGTAGCGGTAAGGAGAGGGGCGGAAACGGCTCAAAGCCCTAGATCAGATTGAGAGGGAGGGGATCGGGAGGAAGGAGATCGGGGGTCGAGGACAGGGATGGTGGCGGCTCGAGGAGGGATGAGATTGTGAGCCCCATTTACCTTTTTTTTCTTTTTTTGAGAGAAGGGGGCCCATTTACCTTACGCTTGGAGATTGAGATTGAGAGCATTGGGCTCTGGAAAAAAGTGTTTGGTTGCTGCTCGTGGGCTGCTGCCTAGTTGGCCACGGGTGGGCTGCTGCTTAGGCTCTCAAGCATGTACGCTATTTTTTTGTCATATTCTATATATACGGATTTGTTTGCAGAAAATTTGGAGTGTACATCTGTACACCCATGACCTGTGTTGGATCCGCCCTGGATATGAGGGGTATTGGTCAGTCCAACCGTTTAGGGTCGGTATGAGGATCCTAGCTGGATCGCTTTTTTTGGCCGGTTGATGACCAGACCGTTCACCCAGACATCTGACGCCGGTATGAGGCGCCTGGTTGTAGATGCTCTAAATGTTCATATTGTGTTCGTAAATGAGGAGCCATATACATGTTCGTGTTGGTCTCTTTTGTGGGTACAAATATTTAAATAACCCAAATGATAACGCCCACACGTGTGGCATATCTGCATTTCACCCACACGCTTTGATATTCGTTTGTTATGTTTTGCATGAATCTTGAAGGAATCTCTTGGAATTTGAACGTCACGTTGGCATAGCATGTTATGTGGGCGTTAGAGTGCTCACCCACACGACCAGCAGGGCGCGGTTGCCAGCTGCGACGTGTGGGCGAACCAGTTCCCGCCCACACAGTCACCACTTAGTCCATGCGCGTGTAGGTGAACTGCTCTTAGCCCACATGATGCTCGTACAGTGATATATGACAACTGGAGTTGCACGTATGTGGCCACTAGGTAAACACACATGGCAACTATGATTCGTTGGTAGATGAAAACTACACTTGTGTGTACTTGGCAACCAGGTAAACACACATGGGAACTATGATTAACCATACATGGCAACTATGGTTGCACCACACATGGCAACTAGGTAAACACACATGTCAACTATTGTTTGACCACATGTGGCAAGTAGTTAATCACACACGGCAATTATGGTTTGATTACACGTGGCAACTACCATAAATTAGACATGGTCACTATAGTTAACCAAAACAGATAGAGTCATCATGCTTTTACTACTATATTTGCCATCCCAGATAACTAAAGTTACCATCCCATGGGGTAACTAAAGCATCATCTCGCGGGTAACTAACGTAGCTGCGTCAGGACATGTGGGTATTTTTGTTTCGTGCCACACGCGCGGGATGGGAATGAGTAGTACTTGTTGGACGTGTGGCATGAAGTAGCTGCGCCCACACGTGTGGGCAGTTCTACTGTTCCCCACACATGACATGTGTGGGTTGCCTCTTGATTATGCCACACACGGCGTGGGCGGATCTCTAATATGCCACACGTGTGGCAGATATCAGCGTCCAAACATTGGATTCAACAAGTGATGTACTCAAACGACATCGTTTTGGAGAAAATCATTCATTTTGTTCTTTTTCTAGATAAGAGAAAATCATTCATTTTGTTCTTTTTCTTCCTTCATATATGATATATTAGACATTCGAGGTGGTTTTGCTGAAACTTTACATGTGTTTGTGTTCATTGAACCATGACATTTCTCATCTATGTTTTACGACCGTGATTCTCACCACACCTACCCTACATTATTGCATTTTCATTGATCTCATCTCTTATGGTTGAGCGGCCGAGCTTGATATCCCATCCATCTTTTAGTGTTTTTCATTCATTTGAAATGATGACAACATTATTAAGATCGATGAGACCGCAACATATTATCTAGTAAAATCTTGTTTCATGCTCTCTCAGCTGATTTATACTAGACATTTGTTCCCTTTTAATCTCAATTTAATTTACATATTTGTAGCATGCAAACATGACATTTTTGCGGTTTGCATCTTGTAGCATTAGTCGGATAATAATACTCAAAGTCAAAGTCACAACTCAAACACATTATCATTCAAATGTTGTTCATGCTAAAGCAACCCTACCCCCCCCCCCTAACATAAAATTTCTTATTTTTGAAATTTAATTCGGGAGGATTGGTTGAAATTGATTCCATCTAAATCTAACCAATCATAGAAGTATTTGAAATATAACATCCATCTAGTGCATCGTTGCCGTAAGAGAATATATGATGAAAACAAGTTATAACAAGAACTTCAAAGAGACCAAGTTTGAAAGTTTTCAAATGTCCCATAAAAAATACAGTATGGTAAGGGTGGTGTTCTATTAACATCTGAATTAGAGTTTGAACTTGAAATTTTACATGCTAATAGTACACTTCCTGGACATATCGTACCTTTTCGAAACTTCAAAACATAGTTTTCACTGTAACTTGATGATTTCCAACGGATATTCTCTTCCCGCATTCCTCATCCCGCGGAGAGGGCAAAATTGGCGGAGGCGCTAGGCAAGATGGAAATAACAGATGAGGAGGCGACTCCATTGGTACTTGATGATCTGGAGGAGGGGACGCAGGAGAAGTGGATGTTGGCTGGGAAAGTGCTTCATCGACATACGCTCCACATCCAGACGATCTCCAATGCGCTCCGGCCGGCATGGGGGAACCCTAAGGGTTTATCCTTCAAACCCGCAGGTGAAAACATATTTTTGGCAGAATTTGCAAGTCAGCGGGATCGAGATCGTGTGTGGGAGGGATCACCATGGCATGTCAGCAAGAATTCTGTGATTTTATCTGAATTTGATGAATGCATGCGACCATCTGAGTTAAAGTTCGATAAGCTACAGTTGTGGGCTCGCGTACTCAACCTCCCATTCAATCTCCGGGCTGAACCATGGAGTACGGCAATTGCACACCAGATAGACAAGAGGGCAACAACTGTTCAGTTTGATCATACAGCAGGATACCTCAGGGCTCGAGTTACTGTTGATGTGGACAAACCCTTGAGGAGATGGATCCTAATAGAATCAAAGAGAAGGAAGTGCATGGACCCATATGATATAGTCTACGAGAACGTCCCACACTTCTGCTTCTCTTGTGGTAAGCTTGGGCATTCAGATCTTGTTTGTACGACCCCTGGGACACGGGATGAGCATGGAGATCTTCCGTTTGGCAAGGGCATGCGTGCCCAGGATGAACAAAGAAAGGGTGGCACAGGGGATAGTTCGAGCTCGACAAGGGATAACTCTGCTCCAAAGAGCAAGGCAGAAACCCGCAACTCAAGCACGACGGGCAAGAGCGCGGCTGAGGTCACATCTCCGGTCAAGCAACCGAGATATCAGCAGAAGAGAAAAGGTGGACCTCAGGCGCAAGTGTATAGGAGGGTGGATCCACTACTCCTAGCTAATTCCCCCCATCAAGCAGAGGGTGGATCAAGCAAGGAGAATGCTTCTCTCGACGACTCACCAATTGGATCGGAAACTGAGAGGGAGCCAAAGAAAAAGAAACCAACCCCGAATAACTCGGACTCTTCAGCAGTGGCTGCAGGTCAGCTCTGCCCAGGTCAATGAGTTGCCTAAGCTGGAACTGTCGAGGGCTTGGGAACCCATCGACAGTTCAAGAGCTTCGCAGTGTAGTGAAGCAGGAAGGGCCCTGTCTCTTGTTCTTGATGGAGACAAAAATTTCAGCACAAAGAGTGGAGAGTCTGCAGAACCTCTTGGGATTTGCAGGATGTTTTGCGGTGAACAGTACTGGCCTTAGTGGTGGTATTGGTTTATTCTGGAAGGATGAGGTTGAGGTGGAGCTCAAGAACTACAGCTCGTGTCATATCGATGTTGTGGTTAGAAAGAAGACCCGAGCGTCGCAAGTATGGAGGGTCACGGGGTTCTATGGAGCCCTAAAAGTGGAGGACCGACCACATAGTTGGCGGTTTCTTCGAACTCTTTTTGGAATACAGCATGATGCTTGGCTTTGTCTTGGAGATTTCAATGAGACTATGAATGCATCTGAACACTTCTCGAACGCGGATCGGCCTAAATATCAAATGAGGGCTTTCAGAGAAGCTGTTGATGATTGCTTGCTGTGTGATCTTGGGTGGTCTGGAGCGGAGCACATGTGGGATAACGGACAGAGGGGCAATGCAAATGTGAAAGCCAGGATCGATCGAGGACTTGGAAACATGCAGATCATCAGTTTGTTTCCTAACACACGTGTTAGGCATATTGGCACCATGGAGTCTGATCATTGCTTTGTGATGGTAGACCTAAGGCAAAACTTGGCTGACGCGGGGGCCAAAGCTGCTAAGCAATTCAGATACGAGGATGTGTGGCAAACTCATGCTGAGTATGACCAGCTTGTGCTCCAAGAGTGGCAGAAAGGAGCTGGACAGCAGGGTTTAGCCGGGGTGGTAAGTGCCCTAGGTGCTATACAGCAGGTGCTGTCTACTTGGGGGCCAAAGGAATTCGGGAACCTTACACGAAAAGTGAAGAAACTGTGAGCTAAACTCGATCGCTTGCGGGCGCGATCTGTGGGGCGCGGCCCAACGGTAGAGGAAAAAGCACTGGGGAAACAGTTACGTGAGGCTCTTCGACAGGAGGAAATCTGGGTCAGGCAACGATCCAGGGTGTTGTGGCTACGAAAGGGAGATCGTAACACCGGCTATTTTCATGCTCAAGCTGCTCATCGGAAATGCGTGAATAAGATCGAGTGCTTGGAGCGAGCAGATGGCACAACGTGTCAAACAAGTGAAGATGATCAAGTTGAGGTTCAAGGTTTTTATGAAGCACTATACACTTCTCAGGGTTATCAGCCTATGGATGAACTTCTCAATCTTGTTCCACCAAGAGTGACGCTGTTAATGAACGAGTACCTCGAAAAATCCTTTACTGCCGATGAGGTGAGGACGGCCCTATTTCAGATGTCGCCTTCCAAAGCACCAGGGGTGGATGGATTCACGACGGTTTTTTTCCAGCGGCACTGGGATCTACTCAAAGTAGATATAGTGCCGGCTGTGCTGGATTTCCTAAATGGCGGGGAGTTGCCGGTGGGTATGAATGACACTTCCATAACGCTCATTCCAAAGGTCAGATACCCGCAGCGCATCTCTCAATATAGGCCAATCTCTTTATGTTATGTTCTATATAAGATTGTTTCAAAATGCATTTCCAATAGAATGAGGGAGTTTCTTAGTGATATCATAAGTGAAGAGCAAAGTGCCTTCATTCCTACTAGACTAATCACTGATAATGTTTTAATCGCTTATGAGAGTGTGCATGCGATGAGAAGAAGGAAGAAGGGCAAGAATCATGTGTGCGCTGTCAAACTCGATATGATGAAAGCTTACGACCGTGTTGAATGGCACTATCTCGAAGCTATTATGCTCAAGTTGGGTTTCAGCTCAAGTTTTGTTAGACTGACAATGAAATGTGTGACATCTGTCAGGTTTACAGTGCGTGTGAACGGGGAGCTACTGCCTTACTTCACACCTTCTAGGGGTCTTCGCCAAGGCGATCCCTACTCACCTTACTTGTTCTTACTCTGTGCTGAGGGTTTTACAACGCTACTCAAGCGCTTGGGTGGTGCTCAAGTGGATAGAGGAATTAGAGTAAGCAATAATTCACCTTGGATCAATCATCTTCTTTTTGCAGATGATAGTCTCATATTTATGAATGCAAAGGAGGATAATGCCCACAGGTTGAACCGTGTTCTTCGGATCTATGAGGACTGTTCTGGCCAAAGTGTGAACCGGGAAAAAAGCTCCATATATTTCAGTCCAAATACAAGTGATCCGGTTAGACAAAGATTGAAAGTCATTCTTGGTATTTCAGTGGAGGCTTTTAATGAAAGATATCTTGGTTTGCCGACAGCAACTAGACGGATAACGAGTGGAACCTTCGAACATCTCAAAGAAAGGATCCGGAGCCAGTTGCAGGGAGGCACCGAACGCATGATTCATGCGCGGGACAGGAAGTTCGTTTGAAGTCGGTGGCTCAGGCGATCCCTGCTTTTTCCATGAGTTGTTTCGAGTTGACTAAGAAAGTTTACAAAGGAATCACCTCATGTATGGCAAGATATTGGTGGAGTAGTTCTCTTGACCGCCGATCATTGCATTGGTTGGATTGGGATACACTTGCAACCGCGAAAGTGAAAGGAGGGATGGGTTTCAGGAATCTGGAGCTGTTTAACTTGTCTCTTCTAGGGAAGCATGGATGGAGGCTTCTTACAAGTCCGAACTCGCTGTGCGCGCGAGTGCTCAAAGGGAGGTACTTTCCTCATACTAACTTTCTCGATGCCCGGGCACATCGGCACGCTACGGCTACCTGGCGAGCTATCTTGGCAGGCAGGGAAGCTCTGAATGCTGGCATGATCAAAAGAATTGGAGATGGTTCGACGGTCTCAATTTGGAGAGATCCGCGGATACCGGGGCTGATCGCAATGAAGCCGTCCACTCACGTTGGTACGGCAGATTTGAACTCGGTTTCAGATTTGATTGATGCAGAGACTGGGATGTGGAAACTCAACATAGTGCAAAACAATTTTATCGCTCCAGAGGTAGAAGCTATACTAAATATCCCTTTGCGCCGGATGGGAGGTGATGACAGCTGGGCATGGTCGGCGGAGAAAACTGGTGTGTACACTGTAAAATCGGCTTATCGGACTCTCATGGTTCGCAACGAGCATCGTGCTCTAGAAGAAGGGTCGGTAATTGAATCTTCATTGACGAATAAACAGATGTGGACGAAGCTTTGAAAGCTGAATGTCGTGCCCAAAGTCCGCGTGTTCTGGTGGCGAGTGCTTCGGGGGATCCTTCCTGTCGAGAGCACCCTCAAATACAGACACATAGCAACATTGGCCAGGTGTAAAATATGCCTGTCAGCGAATGAAGACATGTATCATGCATTGATACAATGTTCTCATGCAAATCGGTTCTGGATAGAGGCCCGCGATTGGTTGGGTATCAAGCTTCCGGAGCTGCATGAGATGACATGGTCCAGGGATATTCTCCGCGATCCTCATTTCGATCTTTCGGACCAAGCTAAGATCATTTCGTTGATGTGGGCTATATGGACATCTCGAAACAATATTACTCATGACAAGGCCAGTATGGATCCAAAGCAATCTTTGCAGATGATTAGAGATGCGCTGGCAGTGCTGGAGCTTCCACCAAAGCATGCCAGCATTCTACCAGGTCATGGGTGGTGACCACCTGATGGTGAGGTTATCAAGATTAATATTGATGCTGCAATTTCTCTTTTGGAGCATAGAGCAAGTATTGGTGGAGTGGCTCGGTCAACTTCATCATTCATCTCGGCTTGGTGCAAACCAATCCCTGGCATCACCGATCCACTTGTGGCAGAAGCGACCGCGGTACGTGAAGGTGTGGTGGTGGCTTTACTTCGTGGATTTACGCGAGTGCAGATGGAGACTGACTGTTTGAATGTAGTGAACCTCTGGAACTCGCGCCGTGTTTCGCACTCTCTGATAGCGCCGTTACTATTAGATATTGAGGAGCTAGCTGCTAGTTTCATTTCTTTTGATATTCTACATGTAAAGAGACATGCCAATCTCCCGGCCCACCTTTGCGCGAGACAAGCGAGCACATTGGAGGTGTCGGAGTGTTGGATGGACTCTCCTCCGGGTTTGCTGGTAACCAGCCTCATGGCTGATAGTGCTGGCGCCTTATCGTTTGAATAAAGCTCTTCATTACCCTGCAAAAAAAAACCCGGATATTCTCTTCCCGCATTCCTCATCCCCCCCCCCCCCCCCCCCCCCCCCACACACACACACACCAAAATTCTAATCACAGTATGCCAATGCGATTATGCGGATGCAGTCTCCCACCTCTCCGGCGGCTGCTGCCACCTACACCGCCGCCATCTCCTCGTGCGCAAGTCTTCGGAGACCCTACCCAACTGCTGCAGGAGGGAGAGCAGAGAGGGCAGTTGGGAGTTCTATTTTAGGAAGTTGGGGTTTGATGAAGGCTGCTGCTCGTGACCCTCATGAGATAGTCATCAAGTAGGTAAACTGAGTCTCGATTCCTAGGTTTCTCTTGCAGAATACCACCAACTGCAGGAGAATTTAGCTGGCAGCGCAAAGCAGCACTAGGCTAATGAATACCACAAATTGGTAACTGGTAAAGACTACTCCCATTGTGGCTCAGACTACGGAAATGTCAGCAATGTCGGATAAAAATCCCAGCACTCTAGCCTACAGCAACTCAGAATTCTGCACAGTGCCATATCTCAGCATTACCAGCAACAAATAAATCAAATGTTCTAATTATAAAGGCGGAGGATTCGCTATCATGGATCATTCTCAGTCAGTCATCATAGGCTAATGTCACAACGGAGACTCATCAAAATTCTACTAGTAACACAGGTTTCGCACGAATGCCAACACCATCATGAAAGCTTGCTCATGAAAAATTAGGCTGTGAGGGCATCGATTGAGGGCGGGTTTCTGGAAGGGTCAAAGTTGGGAGGAGCAGGCCTCTGCAGTCATTGTTTGCTTCGTTTCATCCCACCGTTACTGAAGGGTGAAGCGCCGCCTTGATGCGGGCTTGGGTGCGGGCTTGGATGCGGGCTTAGACGAGGGCTCTCCTCTCGGAGCGGTGAGTTCAGCATGGCAAGCTCGCGGAGTTGCTGCCTCTTGTAGTAGTCTTGTGATTCATCCTAACAAAATATGAAAGAGGCAAGATTTAGAAAGACAGAAAGACAATAAGTTCATGCTTCAAGATTTCCTAAAAACACGCTTCATATTTTTGTTCATTATAGTGCACTAGCAAAACCACTGCTTTAGCTTTAGTGAATGAATACTTAGTACTGCTCTAGGACAAACATAGAAGCTGCGGTAGGAAAAGAAACTTGTGAGAAATGAAAAGCAGGAGAAATACAATCAAGCGAAGATCCAGTTCATTACTTCATTGCAGCAAATGCTAACCTATGGAGGACTCATATTAAAATGTTTCAACTTGTTACATTGTGTTGAAAATAAATGGCTACAGAATACATTGTAATGAATATTGATAGAAAAGCATTAAAAGATAGTTGAGACACGCACGCGTACCACTGGTTTCAACAACTCTTCTAGGATCTCTTGTGCTTTTGAGAGTCTTGCATCAATGACATTGGCAGGTAACTCTGCTTCAATCAAGATATGCAGGGGATCATCCAAGTGTTCGTAACCAGGTCTTCCCTTCAGCTGTTCCTCCTTCAAGAAATGAAAACAATGACAGATGAGAATTGCAGGCTTGCTGAACACACTAAGAAGATCAGTACATAACTGCAAGTTGCCTACTATGAAATTATAACTTTATCCTAGTGATGTAGTGAATTTCAGATATGTATAGTTGCATACACAGCAATATATGTATATATCTGCCAGGTTCCAGAGTGAGGATCCATACAAGAATTATGTTTACCTTCCCAGGATCTTTAATTGAGCCCTTCCCTCTGATAAAAACACGACAACCTGTAGAGGCTTCAATCCTCTTCAACGAGTTTCCCCTTGGCCCAAGAAGACGGCCAATAAAATTGAACTGAACAAGTATGGCAAGCAGAGTAAATAATGATTCCATACTAATAAACATTGCAAGTATGAAAATAATAACGTACATTAGGGTAAGTATCTGTTGGTATCTCCAACCGCAAAATCTTCTTGACAATGTATGAAGAGGGGCTTTGTGGTGCTCCTTGCCAACCCACAGGTCCTTGAGGAAAACCTACCCTCTGATCAACAACAGAATTGTAAGGTTTCGCACATGCACATCTTAGAACATAATAAACATAACATAAAAGATTGAGAGTGTGACTGGTTGTGAATAGGTAGGACAAACATAACTAAAGATTCATGTGATTATGTTGAAGTCAATCCAGTATCTTAATGCTTCCCAAAAAAATAAGGATTTAGTTCAATACAATAATCTTAAGCGCCATGTGTCTTTTTCTTCAAAACAAATCAACTGAGCTTGCGTATTTCAAGTCTCATTAAGGAATAAAACATGCATAAGATAGCAGCTAGCCCTCATTAGATCAAGAGTTCGAGACAATAATATGGGTTGCCTCTTTGTGGAAGAGCACGATATGAATTCTAAAACAGGAGCAATCAATGAAGAAATCAGCTTGATTTCCAGTTTACAGTCTTCCATTGTAAATCTATATATCCAGAATTTATAAAACTTAAGTTTGAAAAAGACCCCGACCCAATATTTGACTTGTTATAGGGATATCTGCTTATTTATTTACAGCCACTGCGTTAATGAGAATATCAAGAATACATCTTGCTTGTAAGTTCACCACATCAGTCAGCAAAAAAATATTTACACCTAATTATCCACCTGGTGCGTTTTAAGAGAAAGACTTGCCAGTTTTCAGCAAGCATTTATAGCAGAGGGAAAGGCGGAACAGAATAAAAGGAACCCGTATATGTTTTCAGTGCACTGCAACTTTGTTAGAAACTGAGCTGAGCGCAAACCAGAAGATGATAATATCATATTGAAACAGAAAATTCAGGTAGCAATTCTGAATCAACTCAGCTTACGCCTCGGAGCTCTGTCTCCATGGCAAGTATGCAATTAAAAGAGATAGATAACTACGTTCCCAAGAATACCATGCGATCAAATGTGATGGTGAAGATGCAACTTATCGCGCCCATACTATCATTAAATGGAATGATACACAAGTATGCAATTAAGATGCAGAAAGTAGGATGCAACCTTCACATCACCAAGAGAGGATCTTGTGTATCCTTCTTTTTCTTTTAAAGATTAATTACCAGCTGATGCGATCAGATATGATGGATGGCTGAATATGCCACCCTCATGTTATCAGATAACTAAGGCAATTACCTCCGGATGCGCCCCGTGGTTCCACGGGCCAAAACCATTTCCACAGAAATTAGGCATTGGGGGCGACTGATGATGATGCATCTGGTTTGGACTCGCCATCGGCGGCAACCTCTCAAAGTCCCCACCATGCTGGTGCTTAAGCAAGGACGACACCCGCATTATCTCTGTCAGCATGAGTACAACAGCAAACATCAGCTCGCAGGATTAGCACGAAAACGTACTCCGTGAAAAACTTGCTGCCACGGAAGAATCGTATGAATCAAGCTACATACTAGTACATGCTTTCAAGACCTACGACACACACACACACACACACACACACGAAAAGGCCTGCGCCTTGAGGCCAAAACAGAGTCAAGCAGAGCAAGTTTGCATCAACAAGAGAGAAACATCAGCAACCAGGCCACGGCGAATCAGCAAGGACGAATTCCAATCTAGGCCAATAATGCTAGACGGGGCGGCGGCGGCGAGGAAGCGGATCGAGGCTCTCACCGTGGCCCAACAGCTTGCTGCAGATTGGTAGCACCTGCGTGAACGGGACAAGCTTCTGGTGCTCCTGCAACAGCTCCGTCAAGTAGTGGCTGCGGCGGCACCGACGCCATCCAATCCGGCGGGCACGGAAAAACAGAGGCAACCAATTCAGCGAGGCCGTCCACCCAGCAAAACGCACCAAAAGAACCAATCTTTCTTAACCAGAGAGAAGAAGAAGAAGGAGGAGGCGAGACCCAATCTCAGCCGCCGTCCGTCCGACCGTCCGTCCTTACCTGCCTACGTCCGGCGGGCCGGCGGGGGGCCGGACCTGCGGCGACATGGCCCTCCCGGGGGAGAAGCAGGCGTCCGCGCCGTGCAGGCCGTCCATGGCGATGGCGGCGCGGCCCGGGCACCAATCGTGAGGGAACAAGGAGCCAACCGAACGGGAGGAAGATGAGGAAGGGCAGAGGGGCGAGGAGAGGCGATGAGGAGGAGGAGTTTGTGTGTTTTTTCGCCTCGTATTCCCTTTTCTTTTCTCGGTACGGTGGCGATGCCCCTTTTTTAGGAAAATCTCGGCAAAACCCTGCGCCCCGCACGACGTCCGACGGGCTCTCCTCTCTCTCTACCCTTCTTTGCCCCGCCGCCGCTACGCTAGGGTTTATAACCAACCCAGGCCCTGGGCGGCTGACACCCGCCAGATACGCACCGGCCTACTACTCGCCCTTCCCTGCATTGCCCTGCCCGGTCTCTGTATGTTTTTTTCTTTCTCCTTTTACTACTCCCAGAGGACTACCAGTCCACCAGGTCCATATCTGTGAATAAATTCCTACCATTGCTGTCAAGCAAGAGGCATGTCTTGATATTGTGCACATGAAGCTTTGCTGTGAATTAATGTGCTTCATGACTTTGTGGTGGTATTGGGCTTATTATAGCAAACCATAATGTGGTGCTCCTCTGTTTTGCTCCATGCAAAATTACCACCTCCCTGCTGTGACTAGCCTTATTACCTTGTCTTTTAGAAAATATAAATATTTTTTCAACAAATATTATTGGATAAAAAGGGTTCAATCTTTGCTGGAAAAGAGGGTGTGTAATGTGATTGTTTACCATATTGTCGGTTAGTTGATAACTTGACGTACACGCTGTTAGAAAGCTCTGGTGGTAATATAGCCAACTGTTTTAGAATTCGGTGGCCCTCGGGTTTGAGCGGTTGGTGAGTACTAGAAACAAAGTTTCCGTCACAATAGATAGCCGTGATCTTGTTTTATGAGAACCGACGATAGCTGCAGACGTGGTTTGTGTCGCGTTGCATTGCCGATATCTGACTCTATCGGAACGGTAGCTTTAGCGTCAGATGGTCAGATCTTTTTTGGGGTCACATGCACCCTAGAGTTGACGATGAGTAATAACGACGTGCATGTTTGAGCACACCACATCCTCGAGATAGGATAGTGTCGTATCGCTAGGGTAGGTTGTAACTAGGGTCTGGTGCATCCTAGAGTTGACGATGTGTAATGTCGACATACATGTTTCGGCACACCACGTCCTCGAGATAGGATAGTGTCGTATCGCTAGGGTAGGTTGTAACTAGGGTCTGATGCACCCTAGAGTCGACGATGAGTAGTCCTGGCCATGGGAAGCCCGGCCCAGCCCGACCCGGCCCGAAAAAGCCCGACCCGGCCCGGCCCGACGCTGCCCCCGGGCCGGGCTCGGGCCTAGATCTTGAGCCTGAAGGCCGGGCTCGGGCCCGTCGTTTTTGCATTTTTCTGAAGGTCGGGCCAGGCCGGCCCGGGGTCCGATGGGTTTTTACGTGTTCGGGCTGGGCTCGGGCCCAGAAAACAGGCCCGATGGCCGGGCCGGGCCCGGGACTGGGTTTTTTTGCGTCGGGCTTGGCTAGGCCCGGCCCGAAGCCCGGCCCGGCCCGAAGCCCGGCCCGACCCGAGGTTTGGCCAGATATAACGATGTGTAATGACGACATACATGTTTCGGCACACCACGTCATCAAGATAGGATAGTCACTACTAGGAAAAGGCCTACTAATGGCGCACCTAATTTGGCTATTAATAGCGCATTAGCGGTGCGCCATTAGTACCACACCATTAGTATATTTTACTAATGGCGCACCACTGATGCGCCATTAGTGTATACAGAAGTGCGTCATTAGTATGTCTCCCAGGGGCCATGTATACCCAGGTGCTCTGGCATACTAATGGCGCACGACAGCAAGATGCGCCATTAGTAACCTCGGCATACTAATGGCGCACTCTTCAGTGATGCGCCATTAGTATGCTTTGTCATACTAATGGCGCACTGTCATGTGATGCGCCATTAGTATGAATATTAGGTTTTTTTATTTTTTATTTTCTGTTTTTTGCACAGGTTACACAATGTATAATTTGACAAAATATAGACAGCACACATCAACAACAGATTCGTCGAATACAATAGAAGATTAGTCTTTGAATACAATTCATCATATTAGTCTCCGAATATAATTCATCATATTAGTCTCCGAATTGAAAAGATCGACAAAGATAGAACATTATATTACAAGTCTCGAGACCGCGAGTAGCGAGTTTGTCTTCACACTACAAGTCGATATCGATCATCTAAACTACCATCACATAAAAGAGAGTTGCGGTCATCACGATGAGCATCATCACGATGAAACTCGTCTTCATCCGGTTCCTCCAACGCTCCCTCCCCTCTCCCGCTAGATAGCGGGCGTATCTAGATTCTGCCTCGGCCCTAGTGGTGTACCCTTTGTAACTGTTACCGCTGAATCGGTGAACCTGTCTCCAACACTCCTCCCAGTCGTCGTAGACTCCGTGAACCTTACCCTTGTACACGACATACATCGGCATCGCTATGCACTAGCCAAACGAAACGTTAGTACCAATTCACAGACAATACATAAGCAATATATAAGTATGCAACAGAACGATCGGAAGAGAAAAGCAAGACATTAATAGCATCGATTACATCTAAGTTGAACGACTCTCGAAACCAAAGAGACATACTACAAGTTCATTAAAGTTTAATTACAACATGAGCCAATCGATGTTTCAGAACTAGACACAGCATCACTGCTTTAGACTCGACTCAAGGGACCGAAGCGTGGATGAAGCCGCCGTCTATCGTGGGAGTCATGAAAGAACGGGCGTTGTCAGCCTGCATTTGTAGCATTGTGTCGATGTCACTGTTGGACGGTTGATTTCTGAGGTAGAACTGCCCCGAGGTACGAAGGACATCTTGATGGATGATTTCCGCAAACTCCGACTGGATGCGAAAGAATTCTTGCCTGATGTCCGCGTCCTGGATTGCCACACGCTCGCGGCCCAATCTTTGAGTCTACTCGGTAGAAGAAGTTGATGATGGTCCCGTACGATCGCCCGCATGTGATGGATGGCGTAGTAGGCACCCTTCTGACCGCCAGGCGGCTGCTTGACGCAGCAGAACGTCGTATTGTGGGAGAACACGTGCTTGCCGTACTTACGAATAGGCCTGGTGAAGGTGCCTCCAGATTTGACGTAGCCGGGGAGAACATCATCAAGAACCTTCTTGACATTTGTGTAGTCTACGTTCGACTGACGGTCCGGGTCGAAATACGTGGCCATGGAATATTTGGGGCTTAGGAGGATGAGCGTGCAATGTGTGTCACTGCAGAAAACACGGAATGTTAAAAGAAAAACGATCGAAATCTAAGAATTCATATGTTACGGGGCAGTTGAGGGGAGGACTTACTCGGGAAAGTAAGGCACGAGGAAGTTATCCTTATCTTGGTTTGCCAGAATGACGCCTTCGAGGTAAGAACTCGCGACTTGCCGGTCCCCAGCGCTGCCCAAGATCTTGGCACGCATGTAGAAGGGGTCGACTATCACGATGTCCGGGGTCTTGTCGCGAATGATCCGCATCTCCATACTCAGCGAAAATAGCCGAATAAAGGTGTAGTGCAGCGGATGAAGGTTCAACATAGCGTGGATGTCATCAAACTGCAGGACGATCGTACCCCCGATGGAGTTATCCACAAAGCCCTTGCCCTCTGGCACCTTGGCCGCGAAAACCGGGTATGCCACATCCTTCTCTCTGAGACGCCGCTTCTCCAAAGAAAGAACACTGTCATGCAGACTCCGCATAGCACCGGTTGCAGCATTGAGCATATTTGTCGGTAGCATCGCCCTACCCACCACATGCACCCTCCTCGAGATATCCTCAGGTGAAGGTGGCCCGTCCTGAGCACGGATCGTACTCGGTGCCGGCTGGCTCGCACCCTTGTTAGTCTTTCTTTTGCGTGCCTTCTTCTTCTCCTGTAATGGGACCGAGTTCTGCTCATAGACCGCCTTCTTGAGTGTATTTAGGCTGATAATATTTCGCACCTCGCCTATCTGAGGCTCGGTGGAGTCGGCAGCTGGAGGCGTCTCCTGAGAGCTGAACGGCAGACGACGCCTGTTGCAACTTGGCTTCTCTACGGTACCAGCTAGATCGCGCACGTCTTTTGTTGGGTTGGGTTCTTGAGAAGGAGCCCCCATGAAGTCGCCATTGTACCCATGTTCGGCAAAGTACTGATCGACGTTGCCAAATGTATCGTCGTCGTAGTCGTTCTGATCCTGTGCCATATGCATGTTTGGATCCAGTGGCATAGGGATGTCCGGCACCGTTGCGGCAGTCTTGCCATGGGGCCGACTTGGCGCCGGCACGACTGACGGTGTTGTCTTTGGGGTGGTGTCCCCCGCCCCCAAACGAATCTGGCTCTTCGGCCAAAGCAGGGGCCAGCTCAGGCAGGCGCTGAGGGTCATCACATCATCATCGTCGGCCCCGACGGGTCGAATCGGAGGTAAGAACTCGTCGTAGCCTGGCAGCACCCGAACCAGTTGAACCCTAAACAAGTTGGGTGGCATCTGGGTACCGTGGAACAAGGGGTTGCCCGGTTGAACGATTTTGCCCTTGGCGACATCGACCAACTCGTTGTTCACGAAGTGCAGGAGAGTGCACGGAACGTCGGCGGCGCCCTGCGAAAACATGTAGGGCGTCAGGGATGCCCAGTCAAAGGCAAGGAGATGAAGTCCTCGACCGAGAGAGGCTTAATTAGTTACCGTGATGATGGCGTCGAGCTCGGCTAATGTCGAGGCACCGCCAACGGCGGGCGTGCAGTTGACGGAGGGGCCGCTTGCTGCAGAGGTGCCGGCCGGCGTACACCCGGGTGCATTAAGCTCCCGTGCCGGCATCGGAGACACCAATGCCACCTCCACCGGAGACACCAATGGCCCCGCCATCGCATTCTGCGAGTTGCTGGCCGTGAAGCTAGGAATCGGGGGCGGCCCCTGTTGGCCGCCCGCAATCCACGCACTCAACCCCTGGATCAAGGTAGGCACAATGGCGGTGATCGTCGCTCCGAGTCGTTGTTCCACTTGCTCTTGGACAATCTCCGGAATCCGCGCCACCTGTGCCTTGAGTTCTTGAACCTCGCGCGCCTGGCTTTCCGAGCTGGTCTTTTTCTCCTTTCGCACACCAGCGGTATAGTATGACCCCCATTTTGTGAACAAGCCTTTGCCGGCCACACGACCAGCTGACGTCGGCTTACTGAGCTTATCCTTGTTCTTCATTACATTCAACGCCCTATTTAGAGTGGTGTCCCAAGGGTTGCTCGTAGTCGAACCCACGCTACTGCTTTCAGTCGCCTGCGGAAGGAATGTGAACCATTTAGAAATTTGGCTTCATTAATTAGAATGCAACCATATGGAGCTAATTACGCGGGGGTGTATTCCTTACCAGAACAAGCTCAAGCGCCTTGGTCTTCGGATCCGTGGTAAGCTCCTTTGTTATCGGGTCCTCCTTGTACCGGGCCCTGACATAGTTCCTAGTCTGCTTGTTACCGTTGTATTTCTCGAAGCGGGGCGGTAGGCCTTGCCCGGCACGCTCCGCGTCCTCCTTGTCCCATATAGGCTCCGCCACTCTGTAACCGCCGGGACCGAGTTTGTGTTCCCCTAAGTTCAGCTCCCGCATTTCCTTCCCCCACTGACTTGATTGGGAGTTTGCGGTGCTCGAGCAATTGATCTTGAAGTCGTTGTAGTCATCTTCGGTGATCGAAGGATTTTTCTCCTTGATCTTCTCATAACTCTCACCTTTCTCGATCATTCTCTTCACATTGCTTTTCCAAGTAGACAGGGCCTTGCTCATCTTCGTGAGGGCAGCATTGTTCACTTTATTCCCTTTGAGGCTTGTGTTTTCAAAAGCAGCGGGGAACTTGTATCGTTCGTGCAGCTTCGTGAAGAGGAGGTTGCGCAAATTCCCTCGGTCAAGATGCCTCAGGTTCTCGGTGTTGATCGAGACGGTGCTCCGGAGAATGCACCCGAGCTGAAGCGAGTACCCCTTGACTATTCGTTCGGGCGCCGTTGGATTCCCGTCGGAGTCCACTTCAGTAACTTCCTCCTTGAGGTTGCAGAGCACGGTCGGGCGCCGGTCCTTCCGTTGCCTCTTCTGTTGGCTGCCATCTGTGCGTGCGCCGCCATCATCAGTGGTGGCATCCTCGGCGGCACCATCAGTGGTGGCATCAGTGGGGTCATCCTCGGCGGTACCATCAGTGGTCTTAGGATCGGTGGGGAAGGCGGCATCCTCATACAAGTGAGGTTGTTCCTCCATCTCTCGGGACAGCTCCCAGAATGCCTTGCCGCCCGAACCCCCGGCCTCATCGTTCTGGGCCATGTTTCTCTCTAAATAGAAACAAAGTTTGGTCAAAAAGTTGGTTATTGTTAACGAACAAGATCATGGTCTCATCATTTAGGGTTTGTCGACACCGAGGCATCCTAAAATCTAAGCTTTTATCATTGAGGGTTTTTCGACACCGAGGCACGCCTATGGTTTAATGCAGCTAGAATAAAGGGGCACTTGATCCTACTTAATTAACTACTAAGATACCCCGGCCCATGCATTAGTCACAAGTACCCCATATGTCCTACTTTTAGCAAAGTCATGCTAAAATTCACGGAAAATTTCAGCATGACCTTTGCTGAAAATAGGACATATGGAGTACCCGAATTTGCCGGAACGGAAGTTAATCGACATTCCAGCAAACTCAAGGGCCTCTCGGGTGGACAAGGCAAAAAAGGCCTCCATCACAACATGGAAAAATATATATCAGCAAACTCAAGGGCTTTTGCTTTTGCTTTTCAGTGCCAAATTGTAGCTAGTACCAGCAAATTAACATCTAGCAGCAATCTTCCTAGTCTAAGCATCATCTGACCTGGTAACTGTACCAGTTTGGTTCAATTAAAAAAAAGACCTGGTAACTGTACCAGCTACCACATTGTTCACGGACAGCTACCAAACTGTTTCTGTATCAAAACAACATGGTAGCTGTAAATGTGGCAAAGAAGCACAATAAATCTGATAAGTTGGTATACAGCTTCAGGTTCCATACAAAGTCAAATGCCAATGGGCAAAAAAGTAAGTAGCTAGTTAATTGCCTTATTTTCAGTGTAACAAAAATTATGGGAAAATTTACACTGTTATTAGGGGAAGTTTTATACTGTAATTACATATAAGAAGCATCAGGGCTACACTGAAAATTGCTGAGCTTACACTAAAATACATCTGCACTGCAGGGCTTGTACACACAAATTCAGTTAGATGATCTAACACTGACAAAATAAAGGAAACACCTACTGAACCAATACAGAGATATGAAAGCACAAGTTACTAGCATTTGCCTAAAAACTACATAACTAGGATATGAAAGCACAAGTTACTAGCATTTTCCTAAAAACTACATAACTAGTGGACCAACTCTCTGTCTGTAACAAGAACTATAGATCATGGGTGCTCGGGGGAAAGTAGCACAAACAGACAATGCAAACAACCAATCAACTAGTGAAGCCAATCAAGAACCTAGAGATATAGCTAGCAAACTGAG
This sequence comes from Triticum aestivum, assembly GCF_018294505.1. Lineage (NCBI taxonomy): Eukaryota > Viridiplantae > Streptophyta > Magnoliopsida > Poales > Poaceae > Triticum > Triticum aestivum. Next base: position 543,308,861 of record NC_057795.1, read on the forward strand.
AAGCACATGCAGAGCAAGAGCAGAGCAGAGCAAAAGAACAAAGCATCAACTTTGTCAAGCGTATGAAATTGCTTAGGTTCAACAGAAAACAAAAATGCCCTGTCAATTTTCAATGCCCTGTTTAATTGACCAAACAAGTGTTTTTATAGGCATAATACAGCAGCACAGTACTCCTAGTGATTCTTGGTGAACTGTGGAAGATTAAAGTACCAGATACTAACCATTTCAATAAATATTAAAATGGCCAAAAAAGGCATCATTTGATGAAGCAAACTTGAAGCAGTAGATTAACCAAAAATAAGCTTAACCCTTCAGATACTAACCATTTTATCTAGTGTATAGTTTCTTTGTTTTAGATAGAACCAAGTTTTATCTAGTAGATTAACCAAGTTTCAGATATTAACCAAGGATCTTCCCTTGCAGAAATTGCACATGCCATTCAGAAAGAAAAAGCATTCTGAAGTAGAGTTCAGAAAAAAATTTGTCATCATCAACTAACGTCTCAACGACTTCTACTGTTTTTATTTTTTGAATTCTGGACTTCTACTGTTCTGTTATGTTGGGCTGCACGATGCCATACATTCCTCTATGCACTTCTAAACTTGTAAGATGTAACCTTTCTAGTACACTACAGAAAGAACAACATGGACATCTCATGACAGCCGGGAGGAGACTTGGAGTCAAACTACCGCTAGCTTGCTCAACTCCCTATGTTCCGACCTCCACGTACAACAGGTGGTTGCGTGCAAATTCTACCTACTCTTGGAAACATATAGAGTCACAGGGCGTTCCTTTCTTGTTTCTGTTCAAGAACCTTGAGAGGAAAAGACAACAAGTTGATGATTATTATCAGCAAAGACTAGCCAAGACAAACAACGCTATAACTGACTGTTTTGGTTGCATTTGGTTTTTCTAGATGTACAATATCTAAAACTAATGAACCAGGAAGAAAAATGTGAAAAATTGTGAGAGGGGGAGAGGGGGAGAGGAGGAGAGGAGGAGGGGGAGCTCACGGGGGCAGGAGGAGGGTTGGTAGCACCACATTTTCTTGTACAGTTAACCAATTTTCTTGTCGGTTCGAGAGCTGGTAGCACCACATTGATGTGTTTATGCCAGCTAGAGCAGAACTAGTCGTCCTCACAACAGAACATTTGACAGGGCAACAGCAACAGAACTAGTCGTCCTCACAACTAAAATAAACAGGGCAGCAACAACCAGCCATCATGCCTAACTGCCTACCCAATTCCCATTTCAATTTGCACTTGACCAAACCATGTCCATCGTGCCTAACAAGCAGCAACCTATTCATACAAGTCGGGTGAAACATGCATGTGCTAATCAAACATGAAGGAAGGGCATACATATATGATTATTAACCAATCCGAGAGACTTTGCGGGTTTTCTAAACCAAACCAAGTGCAAGTAGCGCTAGATTTTAGCCTTTCGCATCATCACCACTACGAATTCCACAACAGCCCTGACTAATTAACCGCATGATCGTAGAAAAGGAGAAAAAATCCCCACCCAGTTCGTCGAACAGAGCAGAGCACAAAAATCCCCTCCAGTGAATTTTACCACGATCTACTACTTGGGGCCGCGAATTCGCAGGACTGTAGGAGCATGGAATGGATAATAAGGAGGCGCATACCTAGAGGAAGAGACGACCACCGACGATTCTGTGAAGTTGAAGAAGAAGAAGCCGATTTGGATGGATGATGACGATCTCCTCCGTGCGCTCCGTGGATATTTGGGCTCCTGTGTGCGCTCAACAATGGTGTCGGGGCGGTGCTGGCGATGGTGGTGTGGACGGGGCGGCGCTGGTGTCAGGACGGCGTCGAGGGCGGCGGGGCGACGGTGGTGTCGGGGCAGCGCTGGCGACGGTGGTGTGGACGGGGCGGCGCTGGTGTCGGGGCGGCGTCGAGGGCGGCGGGGCGACGGTGGTGTCGGGACGGCGCTGGCGACGGTGGTGTGGACGGGGCGGCGCTGGTGTCGGGGCGGCGTCGAGGGCGGCGGGGAGACACTGGTGTCGGGGCGGCGTCGAGGGCGGCGGGGCGACGGTGGTGTCGGGGCAGCGCTGGCGACGATGGTGTGGACGGGGCGGCGCTGGTGTCGGGGCGGCGTCGAGGGCGGCGGGGCGGCGGCGTTGGAGAGGAGAGGGGAAGGGGATCGCGGGCGAGGGCGAGGGAGAGAGAGGGGATCGATACGAAGTAGGGGCGGCACAATACTAATGGCGCACCACCCCTCGGTGCGCCATAAGTACATACATGCTAATGGCGCACCTCACCCAGGTGCACCATTAGTATTTTTTTTTACTTCTGCTCGAGCCAACAGGTTATCTACCACCTGACCTGATACACATCAAGTCTTCTCTACTAGCTCGACTGGTCAGCAGCTAGTTCTCACACCAGGAGGTCCTGGGTTCGATTCCCAGGCTCCATGATTTTTTTATGCATTTAAAATGTTGTTTGATACTTATTTGTGTTTAAATATGTTCAAACTTGTTTAAATCATAACAGTAATTTTTTTTTTATAAGATAGTAATAATTTTTTAAAAAATATCATCAAACAGTAATGCATGCCGGTGGAGCGGGGGAGGGTGCGGGGGGTGCGGGGGGTCGGCGGCGGCGGTTGAGTAGGGGAGGGGTGCGGGGGGTCGGCGGCGGCGGTTGAGTAGGGGAGGGGTGCGGGGGGTCGGCGGCGGCGGTTGAGTAGGGGAATCGAGGGTGCGGGCGGTCGGCGGCGGCGGCCGGTGGACCGGATCTGGCGAGGTGGGATAGCGATCAAGATGGAGGGGGATCGAGGTGGGATAGCGATCGAGATGGAGGGGGATCGAGATCGAGGTGGGATAGCGATCGAGATGGAGTGGGACCGGATCTGGCGAGGTGGGATAGTGTCCATGAAATTAAAAAATATTCATGATAGTTCAAAAAGTGCCCATGAAATACAATCGAGAAATGAAGTCTACGATTTAAATACAATCGATCTTAGCTAGCTATCTCTTCACAATCTTCTTGCCCTTCTTTTTCGCAAATGGAGTTCTTCTATGGAACGGACGTCCTTTAGGTAGGGTGGTCCTGCTTCTTCTTGTGGTGTATGCTGCTACTTCATCATCGTCGTCATGTTCGATCCTCGGGTCGCCGTACTTGTCGAAGTCTTGCTCATTGGCTACTCCATCCATTCCGATGATCTTCCTTTTGCCTCTCCTCACGACAACACGACTGGGCTTTGGCGGGTCGGTAATGAAGAAGCATTGGTCCACTTGGGAAGCCAGTACCCATGGCTCATTTTTCGCGGTGACGTTTGCGCCCGCGGTCTTGGATTTGGCTTCGGGTATAACCATGGTGGTGAAATACCGGTCTTCTTTTATGACGTTCTTGGCCCATCTGACACGGAACATCGGGACCTTCTCTCCAGCGTAGCTCAGCTCCCAGATCTCCTCGATCCTTCCGTAGTATCTGTCCTTGTCGTTACCGGTGTAGGATTCCATCGTTACCCCGGAGTTCTGATAACCATCGCTCTTCATGTCCTTGGCCTCGGTGTAGAATGTGTAGTCATTGATATCGTACGCCTCATAGGTCATCAGGTTGTGCTCGGCGCCCTGTGACAAGGCGAATATGAGTTGTTCTTCCGCGGAAGAATCCTCATGTAAAGGGTACGACAGAAGCTTCTGCTTGAACCAACGCGTGAAACATGAGTTGTGCTCTTTGAGTATATCTCCGTCCGTCCTCTGTTGGCCTCGGTCATTGTACGTCTTCTTAATAAAGGTTTTGTGCTGTACCACCCAAGGATCGACCACGTCTATGTGTTGTAGCGTGACTAGGTTTGCTCTTTCAAAGTCGGCGAGTCGACCATCGAAGTCGACATGCATTTCGCGGCGACCCTCACGGTAACCCCATCCAGCGAGCCTGCCGAGGTGCCTGTTGACGGGCAGACCAACGGGGTTCTCGATGCCTAGATAATTCGTGTAGTAGGAGATGCACTCTTCGGTCAGAAAGCCCCTGGCTATGCTTCCTTCTGGACGTGACATGTTGCGAACGTATCCTTTGATGACACCATTCATCCTTTCGAACGGCATCATGCTGTGCAGGAACGTCGGCCCGAGTTGGATGATATCCTCCACTATATGGACCAGCAGATGCACCATAACGTTGAAGAATGCGGGCGGGAAGTACATCTCAAGCTCGCATAGTATCACCACGATCTCTTCCTGTAGCCTTCTGAGTTGCCTCACGCCAATCGACTTCCGAGAGATGACGTCGAAGAAGTTGCATAGGCCAAATAGCGTTTCACGGACGTGCGTGTCCATGATCCCACGGATTGCAACTGGAAGTATCTGTGTCATCAGCACGTGACAGTCGTGAGACTTCATCCCGCTGAACTTCTGCTTCGCTGGGTCTAGGTATCTGCTTATCTTCCCCGCGTAACTGTAAGGAAGTTTTACTCCTAGGAGGCAGGTGAAAAACTGCTCGATCTCCTCCTGACTTAGAGTGAAGCACGCGGGAGGGTAGTCATTTCCGGTCTTCTTGGCCTTTTTGCCTTTGCGACGACTTTCTGTGTCCTGCTTCGCCTCATCATCATCATCATCATCATCATCATCATCATCATCATTAGCGTGAAGCTCCTGCCTGATGCCCATTGATTTCAAGTCTGCCCTTGCTTTCGGCCCATCTTTGGTCCTCTCTGGCATGTTGAGCAGGGTACCAAGCAGACTCTCGCACACGTTCTTCGTGATATGCATGACATCAAGGCTGTGAGGCACACGGTGGATCTTCCAGTACGGCAAGTCCCAGAAAACAGACCTCGTTTTCCATACCTTCAGCAGCGGCTCTGGCGCCTTTCGCTTCTTTCCCGGCTCTGGCGCCTTTTGCTTCTTTCCCGGCAGTGGGCAGTCTTTCCAATTTTTCAACAGCTTATCTATTTCCTCGCCGCTCCTCGTACACAGGCGTTTTCGGGGTTCGGTTTCACCATCGAACAGATCCTTGCGTTTCCTCCACGGGTCATCGTCGCGAAGCCACCTTCGATGTCCCATGAACACGGTTTTCGAAGACCCGGGATCTCTATCTAGCTGGCGATACGTTGTGTCATCCATGCACCTTACGCATCCAGAAAATCCGTGGACTACCTGCTCCGCGAAATATCCGTAACCGAGATAGTCGTGCACCGTCGTGAGCAGTGCGGCTCTCATAGGGAAATATTCTTTCTCTACGGCGTCCCACGTATTGGCTGGCGTTTTCCACAGCGTGTCAAGCTCCTCTTTCAGCAGCCCCAGATACAGATTGATGTCGTTCCCTAGTTGTTTCGGCCCTTCAGTTAGCATACTCATGTGAATGTACTTCCTCTTCATGCACAACCAGGGGGGAAGGTTGTACATCCACACAAACACAGGCCAGGTGCTATGTGTGCTTCTCTGGCTGCCAAACGGGTTGACTCCATCGGTGCTCGCGCCCAGCACGATGTTCCTTGGATCTTTCCCAAATTCCGAGTCTTCGAAGTTCAACGCTTGCCACTGGCTCGCATCCTTAGGGTGACTCAGCATCTTGTCTTTTTTATCTATCTCCGGATCATTTGCGTCATCTTCTCGCTTCTTCTCCTCCCTATCCGCGTGCCAACGCAGGAGCTTTGCTACCTTAGGGTCCGCGAAATAGCGCTGTAGACGAGGAGTGATCGGAAAGTACCACACCACTTTTCGAGGAGCTTTCTTCCTCTTCTTGTATCGAGTGACGCCGCACACCGGACATATGGTAGACTCCGCGTGCTCGTCCTGATAAATGATGCAATTGTTCATGCACACATGGTATTTCACGTGCGGTAAATCGAGAGGACACACGATTTTCTTCGCCTCCTCCAAACTGGTCGGGCACTTGTTCCCCTTGGGAAGACGTTCGTGCCAGAATGACATGTTCTCGTCGAAGCATGCGTCGGTCATTTTGTGTTTTACCTTCATCTCCAGAGCCATGAGCGTTACTTTCAGGCGGGTATCCTCGGGCCTGCATCCTTCATACAATGGAGTAACCGCGTCTAACTCAAGTTGATCCATCTTGGCTTTCTCTCGGGCGGCAGCTCTGGCGTTATCCGTCTGCTTGAGAAGCAGCTCTTGAATATGAGGGTCCTGCACCCAGCCCATCGATGGTCCAGCGTCGTCTACTCCGCCGGCATCATCATCTTCATGATCATGCCCGTCGCCTGCTCCGGCATCTTCCTCATCATCATGTCCTGCATCTTCTACATGATGACTGTGTACAGCATCACCGTCGTGATCATCTCCTGGGGATTCTTCGTCTTCTCGCCCGCCCGAGCCGCGGTGGTTGTCTTGCTGCCCTTCCTCATTTCTTGCCCGGCCCCCATGGACGACTTCGTAGTCATCTTCATCACCTTGCCACCGATAGCCATCCATGAAACCACGCAAGAGCAGGTGGTCCCGCACCTGCCCGGAATCCGGGTCCGCAATAAGGCTCTTCAGCTTGCATCTTCGACACGGACATCTTATCTCCGTCTCGTTCTTTTGAAGCATCTCGGCCTTCGCGGACCTCAAAAACCTATTCACGATGCCTTCGGTCATCGTGCGGACCATGGTCGCCTGCGGGGTAGAGCAAAACGATATTTTAGAACCAAACAAAAATTTGGCATGACTTTCCCTAAAAATAGGACCAAAAAGAATGCTTAATGCCAAAATTCTCGCCGAAACGGAAATGAATCAACATTCCGGCAAAATATTGGCAACTATCGCATTTCAAATACCGGTACACCTCCAAACACAAACACATTTGCAACACCACAAACATATGCAACACCACGAACATACATAGATCTAGCTAGGCCGTAAAAAGTGCATGTGCACATTGTTGTAGGGAGAACAACATAAATATAGCTTCCCCCCTTACTTACCTATTAAAACAAGGTAATTTAACCACTTAATTTGAATGAATCTATGGTGGAAATGAGGTGAAAAAGAGGAGGCACCCGAGACAAGGAGGAGGTGGAGAGAATGAAGTGGGGAGAAAGTGAGTGTGAGTAGGAGAGGGCTATCCAAAATATCTTGTTGCTGCCCACTTACTAATGGCGCACCAGCACTAAATGCGCCATTAGTAATCCAGGTAACTAATGACGCACCTTCTGGCGGTGCGCCATTAGTAGTTTTGTAAAAAAAAATACTAATGGCGCACTGATCCGCAGTGCGCCATTACTAGATTAAACTACTAATGGCGCACTTTATCCTGATGCGCCATTAGTATGTTTGGACAGGCGCACTAGTTAAAAATAATAATTTAATACTAATGGCGCACCCTTTGCACCGTTCGCCATTAGTAGTTACAACTACTAATGGCGCACTACGTCCGGATGCACCATTAGTATGTTTGGACAGGCGCACTAGTTCAAAAAAAAAATTGGTACTAATGGCGCACCCTTTTCCCGGTGCGCCATTAGTAGTTACAAGTACTAATGGCGCACTTTATCTGGATGCGCCATTAGTATGTTTTGACAGGCGCGCTAGTTCAAAAAAAAATTGATACTAATGACGCACTCTTTGCCTGGTGCGCCATTAGTAGTTTCAACCCTAATGGCGTATCAGAAGGTGGTGCGCCATTAGGATATACTAATGGCGCACCTACTCTCTGGTGCGCCATTAGTGTCAATTCCATCTATAGCCCTTTTTCTAGTAGTGAGTGTCGTATCGTTAGGGTAGGTTGTAACTAGGGTCTGATGCACCCTAGAGTTGACGATATGTAATAACGACATACATGTTCCAGCACAACACGTCCCCAAGATAGGATAGTGTCGTATCGCTAGGCACTAATAGAAAACATGGCTTTTGTTCAGGCCGGGCCAGCCCATTAGTCCCGGTCCAGCCCAGAACCGGGACCCATGGGGGCATAGTTCCCGGTTCGTGAGGCCAGGGGGCCGGCCGGGCCATCATGGGGCATTGGTCCCGGTTCATCTGGCACCTTTGGTCCCGGTTATAGGCACGAACCGGGACCAATGTGCCTCGCTCCTGGGCCATCACCATTGGTCTCGGTTGGAGGCTTGAACCGGGACCAAGGGGTGTCCTTTAGTCCCGGTTCTAGCACGAACCGGGACCAATGAGATGCCTATATATACCCCCTCACCCACGAGCAGAGCACTCCACTGCTCTGTTTTTCTGGCCAGCCGTTGGAGAGCTTTGTGGTGCTCTAGCTCACCTCCTATGCACATGAGGTGTTCGATAAAATGCCCAAGCCACACTTAAGCTTTCTCCTCTCAAAGCTCCTTGTCCAAGCTCCATTTTCCTCGAGATTTGTCTAGCTTTGGCGGTCCGTCCTGTCCCGTCCCCGTCCTCACCGCCGTTGATCGCCCGCGCCGATCTTGTTGCCTGCACCACCGTGGTGAGCCTCTTGATCTTATCTTCTTTCTAAAAGAAAAAATTTCTTACTTGTATGATTTAGATAGATACTTGTGTAGTTTTCTTACTTATTATTGTTTGTTATTATACAGTGTGATTGTTTTGGTATCCGCCTCCGTCGGCCCTCGTCCTGTCTATGATTCAGATGTGGTATATATTTTTTATTTTATAACTATTAGTTTCATTTAGTGTTTATGATAATTATGTCGAGCAACGTGACATAGATTTTTTTATCTAGGAGGTATGTGAACCGGAAATTCCAACCGACCCTATTGTCGAGAGGTTAAATTTAGTTGAAGAAGAAAACAATTACTTGAAGGAAAAATTAAAAAAAATGAGGAGGAGAAGATGATATTAGAGTTGCATGTTGCAGATGTCATCAATGATCACAAGATCAAGATGGATGCAATGCGCTTGCAGATTAGAAAGATTAAAAAATATGCCATTCATACTGAGGCCTAGTATCATTATGTCGTTGGATCAATTGTTACCTTGGTTGCGGTTATGATCGCATTTGTTGTTGCATTGAAATGTTTTACATAGTTTCAATGTATGGTTTAATTAGATGCTCTGGAGAGCTATATGTTGTTCAATGAGAACTATGTATGTACTATGGGTTTAATATGATGATGAACTTCTATTAATTTGGTCTCTTATCTATTCATGATGTACGCATAGATGAACCGACAATGGATGTACGATAACAGACGCACCTCTGAGTACATTAAGGGCGTGCATAATTTTCTCGCAGTGGCTGAGGCAAACAAGCAGAATGGTTTTATATGTTGTCCATGCCCTGTATGTGGGAATACAAGGTCTTACTCTGACTCGAAAACCCTTCACACCCACCTTCTTTATAAGGGTTTAATGCCACACTATAATGTTTGGACCAAACAACGGAGAAATAGGGGTTATGATGGAAGACAGCAAAGAAGAAGACGATGATGACAACTATGTGCCCCTGAATACGGTGATGCTGCAACGGGGGAAGCTGAAGATCAAGAGGAAAGTAATGATGTGCCCGATGATGATCTTCGCTGGGTCATTGTTGATGCAAAGAGACAGTGCGAAAGTCAAAAGGAGAAGCTGAAGTTCGATTGCATGTTAGAGGATCACAAAAAAAGGGTTGTACCCCAATTGCGAAGATGGAAACACAAAGCTCAGTACCGTACTGGAATCGTTGTAGTGGAAGGCGGAGAATGGTGTGCCTGACAAAGGATTTGAGAAGCTACTGAAAATATTGAAGAAGAAGCTTCCAAAGGATAACGAATTGCCCGACAGTACGTACGCAGCAAAGAAGGTCGTATGCCCTCTAGGATTAGAGGTGCAGAAGATACATGCATGCCCTAATGACTGCATCCTCTACCGCGGTGCGTACAAGGATTTGAATGCATGCCCAATATGCGGTGCATTGCGGTATAATATCAGACAAGATGACCCTGGTGATGTTGACGGCGAGCATCCCCGGAAGAGGGTTCCTGCCAAGGTGATGTGGTATGCTCCTATAATACCACGGTTGAAACGCCTGTTCAGAAACAAAGAGATACCAAGTTGATGCGATGGCACGGAGAGGAACGTAAGAAAGACGGGAAGTTGAGAGCACCCGCTGACGGGTCACAGTGGAGAAAAATCGAGAGAAAGTACTAGGAGGAGTTTGCAGGTGACGCAAGGAACGTATGGGTTGGTTTAAGCGCGGATGGTATTAATCCTTTTGGGGAGCAGAGCAGCAATCACAACACCTGGCCCGTGACTCTATGTATGTATAACCTTCCTCCTTGGTTGTCCATGAAGCAGAAGTTCATTATGATGCCAGTTCTCATCCAAGGCCCTAAGCAACCCGGGAAAGACATTGATTTGTACCTAAGGCCATTAGTTGAAGAACTTTTACAGCTATGGATTAGAAACGGTGTACGTTTGTGGGATGAGCACAAACAGAAGGAATTTGACCTGCATGTGTTGTTGTTTGTAACCATCAATGATTGGCCTGCTCTCAGTAACCTTTCAGAACAGACAAACAAGGGATACCACACATGCACGCACTGTTTAGATGACACCGAAAGTATATACCTGGACAAATGCAGGAAGAATGTGTACCTGGGGCATCGTCAATTTCTTTCAACCAACCATCAATGTCAAAAGAAAGGCAAGCATTTCAAAGGCGAGGCAGATCACTAGAAGAAGCCCGCCATGCGTACCGATGATCACATACTTGCTATGGTCAATGATTTAAAAGTAATCTTCGGAAAGGGTCCCGGTGGACTATCTGTTCCAAATGACGCTGAGGGACGCACGCCCATGTGGAAGAAGAAATCTATATTTTGGGACCTACCCTACTAGAAAGACCTAGAGGTCCGCTCTTCAATCAATGTGATGCACGTGACGAAGAACCTTTGAGTGAACCTGCTAGGCTTCTTGGGTGTGTATGGGAAGACAAAAGATACACCGAAGGCACGGGAGGACCTGCAACGTTTGCACGAAAAAGACGGCATGCCTCCAAAGTAGTATGAAGGTCCAACCAGCTACGCTCTTACCAAAGAAGAGAAGGAAATCTTCTTTGAATGCCTGCTCAGTATGAAGATCCCGTCTGGCTACTCATCGGATATAAAGGGAATAATAAATATGGAAGAGAAAAAGTTCCAGAACCTAAAGTCTCATGACTGCCACGTGATTATGACACAACTGCTTCCGGTTGCATTGAGGGGGCTTCTACCGGAAAACGTTCGATTAGCCATTGTGAAGCTATGTTCATTCCTTAATGCAATCTCTTAGAAGGTGGTTGATCCAGAAATCCTACCAAGGTTAAGGAGTGATGTGGCACAATGTCTTGTCCGATTCGAGCCGGTGTTCCCACCATCCTTCTTCAATATCATGATGCATGTCCTAGTTCATCTAGTCGATGAGATTGTCATTCTGGGCCCTGTATTTCTACATAATATGTTCCCCTTTGAGAGGTTCATAGGAGTCCTAAAGAAATATGTACGTAACCACGCTAGGCCAGAAGGAAGCAATTCCATGGGCCATCAAACAGAGGATGTCATTGGGTTTTGTGTTGAATTCATTCTTGACCTTAAGAAGATAGGTCTCCCTCAATCGCGGTATGAGGGGAGACTAAGTGGAAAAGGCACGCTAGGAGGGGACTCAATAATATGTAGGGACGGGCATTCTTGGTCTCAAGCACACTACACAGTTCTACAAAATTCTACCTTGGTGACCCCGTATGTCGATGAACAAGAGAACATTCTGCGCTCCAAACACCCGGACCAGTGTGACGACTGAATTACATGTGAACACATCAGGACTTTTGGCAGTTGGTTGCAAACATGTCTCAGGGGTGACAACACTGCTGATGAGCTGTACTCGTTGGCAAGGGAACCATCTTCGACTGTAATGACTTACAAACGGTACGAGATAAATGGGAATACATTTTACACGATTGCCCAAGATCAAAAGAGCACCAACCAAAACAGTGGTGTCCGCTTTGATGCAGCAACCAAGAAGGGAAATGTCACATATTATGGTTACATAGTGGACATATGGGAACTTGACTATGGACATGATTTTAAGGTCCCTTTGTTTAAGTGCAAATGGGTCAATCTGTCAGGAGGCGGGGTACAGGTAGACCCACAGTACGGAATGACAACAGTGGATCCGAACAATCTGGGGTACATAGATGAACCATTCGTCCTAGCCAATGATGTGGCGCAGGTTTTCTATGTGAAGGACATGTCTACCAAACCGAGAAAAAGAAAAGATAAGGAAGCGGATACCTCATACGATGAGCCAAAGCGCCACATAGTTATTTCAGGAAAAAGAGACATCGTGGGATTGGAGGGCAAGACAGACATGTCTGAAGATTATGAAAAGTTTCATGAAATTCCTCCCCTCAAAGTCAAGGTTGACCCAAGCACCCTGTTAAACGATGAAGATTATCCATGGTTACGGCACAATAAGCAAAGGACACAAGCGAAGAAAAAGTGAAGACTTTCTATCCACAACTATTATGATGATATCTTTGATCTAGAATATCACTGCAGTTACATGTGAACAAATGAATTCCCTTTGTAACAGATGAGTTTTCGTTCGAAACCCTGATACTTCCGAAGAGATTGTCTGTTTTGTACATGAAGTGCATCCAGTTTTTATTGTAACCCTCTCAAGTCTTTAGCACATGCTATGTGGGTGAAATGATGGTACCATGCCAACTTTCAACCTTTTTAGAGTTCATTTGTAGTGTTTTTCAATTTAAGGGTCATTTAGCTGAAAGAATGAACTAATAGCAAAAAGAATGAACTAATACCAAAAAGAATGAACTAAAAATAATCAATTAAAATATTATTTTATGATCAACTAAAACAAAACTATAATATCCTTCAATAGCAAAAAGAATCAACTAAAAAGCTTTTATAAAACTCCAATAACAAAAGGAATCAACTAAAAAACTTTTATAAACCTCTAGTATTATTGAAACTAAAATTATATAAATTTATGCAACGAAAATTATCAAAGTATTTTCTATTCAAAAGATTAAAAGCAAAAAGAATTTTCATAAAGAATTTATTTTGTTAGAAACTTTAATAGCAAAAAGAATTGTCATAAAGATTTTTTTTGTTAGAAACTAAAATAACAAAATATGTTTTTGAATATAATAATAAAACACAGTAATATTAAATAGCATGAAAAAGAATCACTCAAAAATCTATTTTTATAGTAAAGTTATTCAAAAACTAGTGATTCACACAAATTTCAAAAAAAATCAAATTTAAACTATTCAAATTGAAAATAAATGGCACTAACAGAAAGTTTATAATTTTTATTACCTAAAAGGAAAAAGAATTACATGAAAAACTAGTAAGTATTTTGCTGTAAATAGAAACAAAATAAAATAAATAAAGCAAAAAAGAAAATAAAAAATAAAAAAGTGCCACATACTGGGCCACCACGGCTTGAATATGACTAGAAACCCAACCATGGGCCAGGATTCAGGCCCGCATCAGGCCCGGTAGGCCCACAGGCACAGCGTGACAAAGATTAGGCCCTAAAGCCTGCAGTTGAGAGGAGCTCGAGAGGGTGGGCGCAACAGCGCTTATAAATCACTCTCGAGCTCTCTCAACTAGCGAGGTGTGACTAAACTTTTGGCCGCAACACGGGCAACACAAGGCCTTTTGTCCCGGTTGGTGGCACCAACCGGGACTAAACGGGTGCATTGGTACCGGTTCGTGGTACCAGCCGGGACGAATGCCCCCCTTTAGTACCGGTTGGTGCCACCAACCGGGACCAAAGGTCCCTACTTCCCGCCCTTTGGGCTACTGGAAATTGACCTTTGGTCTCGATTGGTGGCACCAATTGGGAATAAAGGGGGGCACTGGTCCCGGTTGGTGCCACGAACCGGGACCAATGCATCATGTATATAAGCAAGGCTTGTGAAAATTTTCAGTTTTCATCACAGGCCCACCCTCCCCCCCCCCCCGACGGCCCTGACCTCCTCGACGCCGCCTGATACGTCTCCAATGTATCTATATTTTTTTTATTGTTCCATGCTATTATATTATCTGTTTTGGATGTTTAATGGGCTTTAATATGATCTTTTATATTATTTTTGGGACTAATTATTAACCGGAGGCCCAGTGCCAGTTTTTGTTTTTTTTTGCCTATTTTAGAGTTTTGCAAAAAAGGAATACCAAATGGAGTCCAAACGGAATGAATCCTTCACGATGATCTTTCTTGGACCGGAAGCAAACCAGAAGACTTGGAGTTGAAGTCAGAAACGCCATGCGGCGTCCACGAGGCACGAGGGCGCGCCTAGGGGCGTAGGCGCGCCCCCACCCTCGTGGGCCCCTCGTAGCTCCACCGATGTACTTCTTTCACCTATATATACTCTTATACCCTAGAAACATCAGGGGGAGCCACGAAACCATTTTCCACCGCCGCAACCTTCTATACCCGTGAGATCCCATCTTGGGGCCTTTTCCGGCGATCTGCCGGAGGGGGAATCGATCACGCAGGGCTTCTACATCAACATCATTGCCTCTCCGATGAAGCGTGAGTAGTTTACCACAGACCTTAGGGTCCATAGTTATTAGCTAGATGGCTTCTTCTCTCTCTTTGATTCTCAATACAAAGTTCTCCTCGATGTTCTTAGAGATCTATTCGATGTAATATTATTTTGCAGTGTGTTTGCCGAGATCTGATGAATTGTTGATTTATGATCAAGATTATCTATGAATATTATTTGGTTCTTCTCTAAATTCTTATATGCATGATTTGATATCTTTGCAAGTCTCTTCGAATTATCAGTTTAGTTTGGCCTACTAGATTGATCTTTCTTACCATGGGAGAAGTGCTTAGCTTTGGGTCCAATCTTGCGGTGTCCTTTCCCAGTGACAGTAGGGGCAGCAAGGCACGTATTGTATTGTTGCCATTGAGGATAAAAAGATGGGGTTTATATCATATTGCTTGAGTTTATCCCTCTACATCATGTCATCTTGCTTAATGCATTACTCCGTTCTTACGAACTTAATACTCTAGATGCATGCTGGATAGCGGTCGATGTGTGGAGTAATAGTAGTAGATGCAGGCAGGAGTCGGTCTACTTGACACAGACGTGATGCCTATGTCCTTGATCATTGCCTTAGATGTCATCATAATTATGCGCTTTTCTATCAATTGCTCGGTAGTAATTTGTTCATCCACCGTAATACATGCTATCTCGAGAGAAGCCACTAGTGAAACCTATGGCCCCCGGGTCTCTTTTCCATTATACTGCATCTCTTTTCCATATCGTTGAATCTCGTTTACTATTTTGCAATCTTTACTTTCCAATCTATACAACAAAAATACCAAAAATATTTGCTTTACTATCTCTATTAGATCTCACTTTTGCGAGTGACCGTGAAGGGATTGACAACCCCTTTATCGCGTTGGTTGAAAGGTTCTTGATTGTTTGTGCAGGTATTCGGTGACTTGTGCGTTGTATCCTACTGGATTGATACCTTGGTTCTCGAAACTGAGGGAAATACTTACGCTACTTTGCTGCATCACCCTTTCCTCTTCAAGGGAAAAACCAATTCAAGCTCAAGAGGTAGCAAGAAGGATTCCTGGCGCCATTGCCGGGGAGATCTACGCCAAGTCAGGCAATACCAAGTACCCATCATAAATTCTTCTCCCTTGCATTAGATTATTTGCCATCCGCCTCTCATTTTCCTCTCCCCCACTTCTAAAACGATTTCGAAAACCTTTGCCTTTTCTTCGCCCCTCTTCCGTTCGTCTCTTTTTGCTTGCTTTCTTGTGTGTTCGTGTGTTAGATCGTTTGTTTTTCCATCATGGCTAGTCCTCCTATCATTGTTAGTACTCCCGATAATGAAGTTATCAATTTTAAACAAAGGGAGGGAGAAAATCTAAAAGATTCTTGGTATAGGATTTGCAATGCTCAAAATAGTTCTACTAGAAAGCAATCCACTTTCGTTCTTCTTCACAATTTTTATGTAGGCATTACTCCTTGGAATAGATATGTTCTTGACACCATCACTGGAGAGAATTTCTTGGGAAGCCATACTTTTGATTCTTATAATGCCATGATAGATTTGTTAGGCCCACCACCTCTTTTGGTCAATGGAACCGTTTTAACCTTGGAACATGTGATGCAAAGACTTGATATTATTGAAAATAAAATTGCCTGTAGAGTTAATCGAAAATTTGGATAAAAATATCCTTAATCAAATTACTCAATACGGATCTAAGTTAGGAGTCACTCTAAAGAATCTTAAGGAAAAAGAACCCATAGTTAACGAAAAGATTGATCAAGATTCTAGTAGAATTGATAAACTCGAAGATATTATTACCAACTTGGGTTCCGCTTTTTCTGCTGTTAAAAATACCTTGAATCCTCCTCCTACCAAAGTTTCCAAGTTTATTTACGTTCCTAAGAATAAGGATGAGTCTTCTAGTAAGGAAAATGAAGATATCAAATCAATAAGTATTCACCCCAATTTTTTCGATATTATTAAGGAACCTTATGCCACAAATAAATTTCTCGATTTCTTGCCTAGGAGTTTGATCATTAACAAAACCACTAAGGACTATGTGTGTTCAATTGAATAATTGCATGCCAAAGATGGCAATACCTAGATCTATTCGTGTTTTTATGCCTAGCTAGGGGCGTTAAACGATAGCGCTTGTTGGGAGGCAACCCAAATTTATTTTTGTTCTTTGCTTTTTGCTCCTGTTTAGTAATAAATAATTCATCTAGCTTCTGTTTAGATGTGTTTTTATGTTTTAATTAGTGTTTGTGCCAAGTAGAACCTTTGGGAAGACTTGGGTGAAGTCTTTGCGATCTTGTTGTAAAAACAGAAACTTTTGCACTCACGGGAATAGCTGTCATTTTTTACAAAAGAGTGATTTTTGGTTGATTCGTTTTGAAAATGATTAATAGAGAAATTCCTCACATCCACCAATTTATTTCAGAATTTTTGGAGTTACAGAAGTATTCTAAAGTTACAAATTGCTACAGACTGTTCGGTTTTTGACAGATTCTGTTTTTCGTGTGTTGTTTGCTTATTTTGATGAATCTATGAGTAGTATCGGGGGTTATGAACCATAGAGAAGTTGGAATACAGTAGGTTTAACACCAATATAAATAAAGAATGAGTTCATTACAGTACCTTAAAGTGGTGGCTTATTTTCTTATACTAGCGGAGCTCATGAGATTTTCTGTTGTGAAGTTTTCAAGTTTTGGGTAAAGATTTGATAGATTTTGAAATAAGGAGTGGCAAGAGCCTAAGATTGGGGATGCCCGAGGCACCCCTAGGTAAAATTCAAGGACAAGCAAAAGCCTAAGCTTGGGGATGCCCCGGAAGGCATCCCCTCTTTCGTCTTCGTCTATCGGTAACTTTACTTGAGGCTATATTTTTATTCACCACATGATATGTGTTTTGCTTGGAGCGTCTTGTATAATTTGAGTCTTTGCTTTTTAGTTTACCACAATCATACTTGCTGTACACACCGTTTGGGAGAGACACGCATTAATGGTGATTTATTAGAATACTCTGTGTGCTTCACTTATCTCTTTTGAGCTAGACAATATTGGTCTAGTGCTTCACTTATATCTTTTTAGAGCACGGCGGTGGTTTTATTTTATAGAAATTATTGATCTCTCATGCTTCACTTATATTATTTTGAGAGTATTTTAGAACAGGATGGTAATTTGCTTTGGTTATAAAAGTCCTAATATGATGGGCATCCAAGATGGGTATAATAAAAAATTCATATAAAGTGCCTTGAATACTATCAGAAGTTTGATTCTTTATGATTGTTTTGAGATATGAATATGGTGATATTAGAGTCATGCTAGTAGAGTAGTTGCGAATTTTAGAGATACTTGTGTTAAAGATTGTGATTCCCGTAGCATGCACGTATGGTGAACCGTTATGTGATGAAGTTGGAGCATGATTTATTTATTGATTGTCTTCCTTATGAGTGGCGGTCGGGGACGAGAGATAGTCTTTTCCTACCAATCTATCCCCCTAGGAGCATGCGCGTAGTACTTCGTTTCGATAACTAATAAATTTTTGCAATAAGTATATGAGTTCTTTATGACTAATGTTGAGTCCATGGATTATACATACTCTCACTCTTCCACCATTGCTAGCTTCTCTAGTACTGCGCAACTTTCGCCGATACCATACACCCACCATATACCTTCCTCAAAACAGCCACCATACCTACCTATTATGGCATTTCCATAGCCATTCTGAGATATATTGCCATGCAACTTTCCACCGTTCCGTTTATTATGACACGCTCCATTATTGTCATATTGCCTTGCATGATCATGTAGTTGTCATCGTATTTGTGGCAAAGCCATCGTTCATAATTCTTTCATACATGTCACTCTTGATTCATTGCACATCCCGGTACACCGCCAAAGGCATTCATATAGAGTCATATTTTGTTCTAAGTATCGAGTTGTAATTCTTGAGTTGTAAGTAAATAAAAGTGTGATGATCTTCATTATTAGAGCATTGTCCCAGTGAGGAAAGAATGATGGAGACTATGATTCCCCCACAAATCAGGATGAGATTCCGGATTAAACAAATAGAAAATAGAAAAAAAGACCATAAAAAAGAGAGAAAAGGCCCAAATAAAAAAATGAGAGAAAAAGAGAGAAGGGCCAATGCTACTATCCTTTTACCACACTTGTACTTCAAAGTAGCACCATGATCTTCATGATAGAGAGTCTCCTATGTTGTCACTTTCATACACTAGTGGGAATTTTTCATTATAGAACTTGGCTTGTATATTCCAATGATGGGCTTCCTCAAAAGTGCCCTGCGTCTTCGTGAGCAAGCAAGTTGGATGCACACCCACTTAATTTCTTTTTGAGCTTTCATACACTTATAGCTCTAGTGCATATGTTGCATGGCAATCCCTACTCACTCACATTGATATCTATTGATGGGCATCTCCATAGCCCATTGATACGCCTAGTTGATGTGAGACTATCTTCTCCTCTTTGTCTTCTCCACAACCACCATTCTATTCCACCTATAGTGCTATGTACATGGCTCACGCTCATGTATTGCGTGAAGATTGAAAAAGTTTGAGAACATCAAAAGTATGAAACAATTGCTTGGCTTGTCATCAGGGTTGTGCATGATTAAATACTTTGTGTGATGAAGATAGAGCATAACCAGATTATATGATTTTGTAGGGATAGCTTTCTTTGGCCATGTTATTTTGAGAAGACATGATTGCTTTGTTAGTATGCTTGAAGTATTATTATTTTTATGTCAATATTAAACTTTTGTCTTGAATATTTCGGATCTGAACATTCATACCACAATAAAGAAATTACATTGATAAATATGCTAGGTAGCATTCCACATAAAAAAATCTGTTTTTATCCTTTACCTGCCTGAGGACGAGCAGGAATTAAGCTTGGGGATGTCTGATACGTCTCCAACGTATCTATATTTTTTGATTATTCCATGCTATTATATTATCTCTTTTGGATGTTTAATGGGCTTTAATATGCTCTTTTATATTATTTTTGCGACTAACTTATTAACCGGAGGCCCAGTGCCAGTTTCTAATTTTTTTTTTGCCTATTTTAGAGCTTTGCAGAAAAGGAATACCAAACGGAGTCCAAACGGAATGAAACCTTCGCGATGATCTTTCTTGGACCGAAAGCAAACCAGAAGACTTGGAGTTGAAGTCAGAAACGCCACGAGGCGTCCACGAGGCACGAGGGCGCGCCCAGGGGGGTAGGCGCCCCCCCACCCTCATGGGCCCCTCGTAGCTCCACAAACGTACTTCTTTCGCCTATATATACTCGTATACCCTAGAAACATTAGGGGGAGCCACGAAACCACTTTTTCACCGCCACAACCTTCTGTACCCGTGAGATCCATCTTGGGGCCTTTTCCGGCGATCTGCTGGAGGGGGAATCGATCACAGAGGGCTATTACATCAACATCATTGCTCTCCGATGAAGCGTGGGTAGTTTACCACAGACCTTCGGGTCCATAGTTATTAGCTAGATGGCTTTTTCTCTCTCTTTGATTCTCAATATAAAGTTCTCCTCGATGTTCCTAGAGATCTATTCGATGTAATATTCTTTTGCGGTGTGTTTGCCGAGATCCGATGAATTGTTGATTTATAATCAAGATTATCTATGAATATTATTTGGTTCTTCTCTGAATTCTTATATGCATGATTTGATATCTTTGCAAGTCTCTTCGAATTATTGGTTTAGTTTAGCCTACTAGATTGATCTTTCTTGCCATGGGAGAAGTGCTTAGCTTTGGGTTCAATCTTGCAACGTACTTTCTCAGTGATAGTAGGGGCAGCAAGGCACGTATTGTATTGTTGCCATCAAGGATAAAAAGATGGGGTTTATATCATATTGCTTGAGTTTATCCCTCTACATCATGTCATCTTGCTTAATGCGTTACTCCATTCTTATGAACTTAATACTCTAGATGCATGCTGGATAGCGGTCTATGTGTGGAGTAATAGTAGTAGATGCAGGCAGGAGTCGGTCTACTTGACATGGACGTGATGCCTATGTTCTTGATCATTGCCTTAGATGTCATCATAATTATGCGGTTTTCTATCAATTGCCCGACAGTAATTTGTTCACCCACCGTAATACATGCTATCTCGAGAGAAGCCACTGGTGAAACCTATGGCCCCCAGGTCTCTTTTCCATTATATTGCATCTCTTTTCCATATTGTTTAATCTCGTTTACTTTTTTGCAATCTTTACTTTCCAATCTATACAACAAAAATACCAAAAATATTTGCTTTACTATCTCTATTAGATCTCACTTTTGTGAGTGACCATGCAGGGATTGACAACTCCTTTATCGCATTGGTTGCAAGGTTCTTGATTGTTTGTGCAGGTATTCGGTGACTTGTGCGTCGTCTCCTACTAGATTGATACCTCAGTTCTCAAAACTGAGGGAAATACTTACGCTACTTTGCTGCATCACCCTTTCCTCTTCAAGGGAAAAACCAACGCAAGCTCAAGAGGTAGCACCGCCAGGCTGCCCGATGCTGTTGCTGTCGCCCGTGCCCGTGCCCCACCCCCGAGCCCATGCCGACGCTGTCCGCCGCCCACGCCTCATCGCTGTCGCCGTCACCAACTCCTCTGCGCCCCGACGCCGCCCACTCCTTGTTGCTGTCGCCGCCCCCGTCGCCGTGCCCTCGCCCTCGCCGCCCCTGCCTCCGCGACCTCGCCGTCGCCAACGCCTCCCCGACCTCGCCGTCGCCTTCTCGCGCCAGCCTCTGCCCTGCCCTGCGCACGCCGCCTCTGCCTCAAGCCTGCCTCGTCCTCGCCGTCACCGACGATGCCCCCAGTGAGCCCCCGCGCCCCTGCCCTGCCCCCCTGCCGTCGCCGCCGTGGATATATGATGTTTTTTTCTGCATATATATATGATGTTTTTTTGCATATATGTTGATGTATGTTGATGTAATATTGATGTATGGATATATATATATATGTGTGTGTGTTTTTTTGCATATATGTTGATGTAATGTTTTTTCTGCATATATATGATGTTTTTTTGTTCATAGATGATCATATGAATTTTTTTGTTCATAGATGTGATTTTTTTGTTCATATATCATGTGATGTTTTTATTGTTCACAGATCGATCATATTTGTTCATATATATGCAAGCGAAGTCGTTGCCGTTAGTTGTACTGTTTAGGGTTAGGGTCGTCGAGGAAGAAGGAAAATAAGGAAAAAGAAGAAAAGAGGAAGAAGGAAGAAGGAAGAAGGAAGAAGGAAGAAGGAAGAAGAAGAAAAGGAAGGAGAGGAAAAAGGAAAATAAGAAGAGGAAGAAGGAGAAGAAGATAGGAAGAAGAGGAGAAAAAAATAAGAAGAGGAAGAAGAAAAAGAGGAGAAGAAGAAGAAATAGAGGAGAAGAAGAAAAAATAGAAAATTTTCTACTTTTTCTTCTTCTCCTCTATTCCTTCTTCTTCTCCACTTTTTTTCCTTCTATTTTTTCTTCTTCTTCTTCGCCTCTTTTTTTCTTCCTCTTCCTCTTCTTATTTTTTATCGGGAACGAGGGTGTCAGGAACTAGGGTGTCGGGAACTAGGGTAGAGGGTCGAGGGTCGCCGAGGGGTCGAGGGTTGCCAAGGGGTCGAGGGTCGTCGAGGGGTCGAGGGTTGAGGGTCGAGGGTTGTCGAGGGGTCGAGGATCGTCGAGGGTCGAGGGTCGTCGAGGGGTCGAGGGTCGGGGGTCGAGGGTCGTCCAGGGTCGAGGGGTCGAGGGTCGAGGACCGCCGAGGATTCGAGGGTCATCGAGGGTCGAGGATCACCGAGGATTTGAGTGTCGTCTAGGGGTCGAGGGTCTCCATTTAACAAGAATGCCCCCATTATGGATGTGCACAAGTTGATCCATTTTTTTCGATCTCATATATATATATATATATATATATATATATATATATATATTCTTCTATATGTCATGTTGTCTGTCAAAGTATTGAAGAAATCCATGGCTACATCATTTGGTGGAAGTAACAAGCGTATGATGCTACGAAGCTCTTCAAAGTTGTTTTGGAACAGAGTTCCTGATAGAATAATTCGCTTTTTCGTACAAATTTCAGCAAAGGCCTTCCAAATAGCGATATTCTGAAGGCTCTTGCTAAACTTCGTGCCAAAAAGCTAATTATCCTATCCGGGACTCCGTTCCAAAACAATTTTGGAGAGCTCCGTACCATTATGCGCCTGGTACTTCCGGCAAATGATGAAGCAATGGTTTTCTTCAATCCTTTGACACTAGACAACGTGGCATATAAAAGGGTAGATGAGATCAGGAAAAATATGGACCATTTTCTGCACATCCAGAATGGCGCCATCTTGTTAAATCCCTTAAAGGTTAAGAGAATCCGAGCGGTCAAGGATCAGAACTAAGGTAGAGGGTCAAGGGTCGCCAAGGGAATGAGGGTCGAGGGTCATCGAGGGGTCGAGGGTCGAGGATCGCCAAGGGGTCGAGAGGGGGACGTCGATCAACCCCCTCTCGCTCGACAAACTCTCGAGGACACCCAAACCATAGGGAAAAAACGTTGTCAATCTCGTACCCCTCCCGTCCCTACCCGACAAACTCTCTCGAGATTTATAAGAGATTTATCAAGAATGCCCCCATTATGGATGTGCATAATTAAGTTGATCCCTATTTTTCTGATCTCATCTACTGTTCTATATGTGCACGTTCTCTTATGTCAAAGTATTGAATCCTTTGACACTAGACAACGTGACATATAGAAGGGTAGACGAGATCAGGAAAAATAGGGACCATTTTCTGCACATCCAGAATGGCGCCATCTTGTTAAATCCCTTGTTTGACATTCATGAGAGAGGAGGTCCGGACATCGGACATTCATGAGAGAGGCGGTCCGAGCCAAACCCTAGAAGCGTTGCCAAGGCCACCCAAAACCATAGAAGCGTCAAGGCCACCCAAATTTACCAAGTTAAAAGAGCGTTGTCGAGGCCACCCCAAACCCTAGAAGTGTTGTTGAGGCCACCCCAAACCATAGAAGCGTTGAGGCCACTAATTAATATTCCTTGTTGTGGTTAGCTAGCTAGGTCTATGTTTTCCACTATTAATATATCCATCTCTCATGTTTGTATATTAATTGCCATGTTGTAATATTTGCAAAAACTATGGATCAACAAAGAGACTTCGAACAAGAAGAGATATTGGGGGACATAATCCGTGACGGACGTGATGTTTTGTCATTATTTCTCAACGAAACCAATGGTCTGGAAGGAGAGGAAGCAGGCTATGGTGATCGAAGATTGGAGGAGGAAAGTCATGATCATGATGGCTCCGACGACCATGATGACGGCTCCGGTGACCAAACGGAGTCGGGATCGGCTGTTGCAAAGTCTGGCGAGGTGTGTGTATATATATATATTAAGATTGTGCTGACTAGCTAATTGATGCATTAATTGTTTTGGTATGTACATATATTAACTCTTCTTTCTTCTTTTATAGCCCTCTGGATTGAGCCAAACTTCGGTAACGAGACGAGGCCCGAAGAAAAGGTTGCGCCAGGATGAAAGGTTCACGATCACAGCAATCGCGGGCGATGGCCAACCGATTGAACCCCTCCGGACCAAGGAAGCATTTTCTGCTCAGTGCGGGGTTCTTGTTAGGGGCATGATCCCGATCAACATCCACCAATGGTATAAGCCTAAGAACAAAGACCCTCAAGTTTCTTATGTCAAAGATAGACAGAAAGATGATCTCTGGACCACGCAGAAGGAAAATTTCACCCTACCGGCAGAGGAGGATTCGGATAAGCCAGTTATAGAGCCATTGGTCAAGGCTCATGCTCTCAAGAAGATGGCAGATCTATTCAGGAGGTGGAAGAATGAGTTGAAACCAATGTATGTCGACAAAGACAAGACTCCATAATTCACCGGCAGATTTGAGAAGATAATAGATCACTGGGCCGCATTTGTGGCCCACAAGACATCGGAGAAGAGTAAGAAGATGTCAGTGACAAATTAGATACATGTTGCAAATAAGGAGCATCACCGTCGCACGGGGTCAGGTGGCTACCTCAAAGCCCAGCCGTTGCAGGACAAGGCTGAGAGTGACCTGATTGCTAAAGGGGTCGAACCAGAGACATTGAACTGGCCAAACCGTTCAAGGACTTGGTTCTTCGGGGTTGGGGGAACCTTGGACCCTGAAACAGGGAAGTGCGTTTGGATGGACGAGAAACTTGAAATACCCGTCAAGAAGCTTCAGAAGTATATCGCCGCAGCGCGGCAAGGGACGTTCACTCCCGACAGAGAGAACAACGAGCTCACACAGGCCCTCGGGAATCCTGAGCACCCTTGACAAACACGAGGCACGCCAGGCTCCGTTGCGTGGAAGGTTGGGTTTCCTAATGCAGGCGGTTACAAAACCCAAGAGAGGAGGAGGAAAGTGGAGCTGAGCGAACTGCAGAAGTTGAATGCAAGGGTACGAAAGCTAGAGGAACAAGCTGTTGAGAACCAGCGACCTGTCCAAGCTACCCCAGAAGCTACCCCTCCATCTCAACGGAGAAGCAGGGTGGCTTCCACCAAGCTCGTTCAGCAGCCTGACTTCACGGCTCCTAGCTACCCCGTGGATGCTATCACGGAGGCTCACCAGTGCCATCTTATGATGCAATGGCAGAACCTCAAAGTCAAGGCAGCTGTCGGTTCTGTTGCACCTCCTGAACCCGAAGCAACTTTTCACTGCCTTCTGATTCCACAAGACTATGCTGTTGTGATGGTGGATGAAATAAAGGAGGGATTTGAGGAGCTGCAGCTTGACTGCCCTACAGGTGAAGGGGAGACTCAGCTGGGTCTTGCTCTGAAGACTCCATGTCTATGGTGGAAGGAGCACATCAAGCTTCTGAACTTCACGCCTCTGCCTCCTCCTCCGGCGAGTCAGGGCACTCCGCCTCCTCCTCCTCCTCCGGAGCAGGGCACTCCGCCTCCTACTCCGGCGCGGGAGGGCGGCACTCCGCCGCCTCCTCCGCCTGCTCCGGCGCGTCCGAGCAGCCCGCCTCCTCGTCGGCAACAGCGGAACACAGCGCCGCCGCTCCGGCTGCTCCGGCGCGTCGGACCACTCCGCCTCCTTCTACTACTCATCAACAGCAATGGAAGAGAGTCACCACCGCTCCGGCGTCTAGCAGTACAGCTAGAGGCAGGAGGCAATACAAATTCGGTCCATCTCTCAAGGTTGTCGAGAAGTTACCATACGAGATGACCGTGGAGGAAAACGAGCAGATCGTTCAATCCCAAATGAAGGACTTCTTTGAAACGAAAAGAGCTATGAAACATCCACCTCCGGAGGAGAAGATAGATCTGGTGAAAGCAGATCGCAGTATCAATGCCCTGAACCGACCACCATCGCGTTCGCCAGATAACAACCATCTCCGCTGTCTTAAAAAGACATTGCAAGAAGCGCGCTAGTCGGGAAGTACTTCAACTGACAAAAGGTTAAAAGAACGAAGAAATGGGAAAAAAATCCCCATCTCGGAGAACAGGAGAACAAATCATTCCCCCCACTCAAGGTGTCTAGCGATATCGTTGCAAATCAGCCATTGCTGCCCAGTTCACTATTGGTGATTACCTGCCCGACGATGTAGATTTTGAAACAATGGAGGTGGATGAATTCAAATACCATTACGGGAAGCCTCTCATCAAAGATACTCTTGATGTAACAACGATGATGCGAAGATTCCATGACTAGTACATGAAAACCTACAACGAGTCTGGGAAGGATGCTTTGTCGATGCTGATTAAAGAGGACCACGACTTCATTGGCCAAGAAATGTTAATTGTTGACTTTGATGAGTTTTTCCAGTTTTACAATCAAAAGGCCCTCGACAAATCACTTGTGGCTTGCTACTGTCTGTAAGTACTACTTTCTGTAATTAAGTCTCTCTATATATAGCTAAGCTCTTTCATTGCATGTATATATAATTATCCTCACTATATTATGCAGATTGAAGATCGTCGAATGCAGAAAAGCATAAATCTATGACATTGGGTTCATTAACCCAAATGACATACATGAATGGACGGTTAAAAAGAATGTCGCATAAACCGAGGACAACTTGCTCAAATCGTTGCTCAAAAATCAAACCAAAGATAAAATACTCTTTCCTTACAACTTCAGATGAGTGTTACTGTCTTGTGCATATTCGGTTTCCTTTATTACTCGAGGTTATAGTCATGTAACTGATGAGTTGTGCATGCGTGCACATCTTCCACTTTATTCTCCTAGTGATTAAACTTGAGAAGGGAGAAGTAACTGAAGGAAATATGCCCTAGAGGCAATAATAAAGTTATTATTTATTTCCTCATATCATGATAAATGTTTATTATTCATGCTAGAATTGTATTAACTAGAAACAATGATACATGTGTGAATACATAGACAAACATATAGTCACTAGTATGCCTCTACTTGACTAGCTCGTTTATCAAAGATGGTTATGTTTCCTAGCCATGGACAAAAGAGTTGTCATTTGATTAACGGGATCACATCATTAGGAGAATGATGTGATTGACATGACCCATTTCGTTAGCCTAGCACTTGATCGTTTAGTATGTTGCTATTGCTTTCTTCATAACTTATACATGTTCCTGTAACTATGAGATTATGCAACTCCCGTTTATCGGAGGAACGCTTTATGTTCTACCAAACATCACAACGTAACTGGGTGATTATAAAGGTGCTCTACTGGTGTCTCCAAAGGTACATGTTGAGTTGGCATGATTCGAGATTAGGTTTTGTCACTCTGATTGTCGGAGAGGTATCTCTGGGCCCTCTCGGTAATACACATCACTTAAGCCTTGCAATCATTGTAACTAATGAGCTAGTTATGAAATGATGTATTATGGAACGAGTAAAGAGACTTGCCGGTAACGAGATTGAACTAGGTATTGGATATCGACGATCGAATCTCGGGCAAGTAACATACCGATGACAAAGGGAACAACGTATGATGTTATGCGGTTTGACCGATAAAGATCTTCGTAGAATATGTAGGAACCAATATGGACATCCAGGTTCCGCTATTGGTTATTGACCAAGAATAGTTCTAGGTCATGTCTACATAGTTCTCGAACCCGTAGGGTCCGCACGCTTAACGTTACAATGACAGTTTTATTATGAGTTTATAAGGTTTGGTGTACCGAAGTTTGTTCGGAGTCCCAGATGTGATCACGGACATGACGAGGAGTCTCGAAATGGTCGAGACATAAAGATTGATATATTGGACGGATATATTTGGATACCGGAAAGGTTCTGGATGAGATTGGGAAAATACCGGAGCTCCGGGAGGTTACCGGAACCCCCCGGTAAGTATATGGGCCTTATTGGGCCTTAGTGGAAAGGAGGGAGAAGGGGCAAAGGAGGGGGGCGCCACCCCAAGCCCAATCCGAATTGGGAGGGGGGGGGGGGGCGGCCCCCCCTTTCCTTCTTCCCTCCCCTCTCTTCCTTCCCTCTCCTACTCCTAATAGGAAAGGGGGGGCCAAACCTACTTGGAGTAGGATTGCCCCCCCTAGGGCGTGCCTCCCCCCTTGGCCGGCCCCCTCCTCCTCCCCCCTTTATATACGGGAGATGGGGGCACCCCTAGAACACACAAGTTGATCTACGGATCGTTCCTTAGCCGTGTGCGGTGCCCCCCTCCACCATATTCCACCTCGGTCATATCGTCGCGGAGTTTAGGCGAAGCCCTGCGCCGAAAGAACATCATCATCGTCACCACGCCGTCGTGCTGACGGAACTCATCCCCGACGCTTTGCTGGATTGGAGCCCAGGGAACGTCATCGAGATGAACGTGTGCTGAACACGGAGGTGTCGTATGTTCGGTACTTGGATCGGTCGGATCGTGAAGATGTACGACTACATCAACCGCGTTGTCATAACGCTTCCGCTTACGGTCTACGAGGGTACATGGACAACACTCTCCCCTCTCGTTGCTATACCATCACCATGATCTTGCGTGTGCATAGGAATTTTTTTGAAATTACTACGTTCCCCAATAGTGGTATCAGAGCCAAGTTTTATGCGTTGATGTTATGTGCACGAGTAGAACACAAGTGAGTTGTGGGCGATACAAGTCATACTGCTTACCAGCATGTCATACTTTGGTTCAGCGGTATTGTTGGATGAAGCGGCCCGGACCAACATTACGCGTACGCTTACGCGAGACTGGTTTTACCGCCGTGCTTTGCACACAGGTGACTAGCGGGTGTTTGTTTCTCCAACTGTAGTTGAACCAAGTGTGGCTACGCCCGGTCCTTGCGAAGGTTAAAACAACACTAACTTGACGAACTATCGTTGTGGTTTTGATGCGTAGGTAAGAACGGTTCTTGCTCAGCCCGTAGCAGCCACGTAAAACTTGCAACAACAAAGTAGAGGACGTCTAACTTGTTTTTGCAAGGCATGTTGTGATGTGATATGGTCAAGACATGATGCTATATTTTATTGTATGAGATGATCATGTTTTGTAACTGAAGTTATCGGCAACTGGCAGGAGCCATATGGTTGTCACTTTATTGTATGAAATGCAAACGCCCTGTAATTGCTTTACTTTATCACTAAGCGGTAGCGATAGTCGTAGAAGCAATAGATGGCGTAACGATAACGATGCTACGATGGAGATCAAGATGTCGCGCCGGTGACGATGGTGATCACGATGGTGCTTCGGAGATGGAGATCACAAGCACAAGATGATGATGGCCATATCATATCACTTATATTGATTGCATGTGATGTTTATCCTTTATGCATCTTATCTTGCTTTGATTGACGGTAGAATTTTAAGATGATCTCTCACTAATTATCAAGAAGTGTTCTCCCAGAGTATGCACCGTTGCGAAAGTTCTTCATGCTGAGACACCACGTGATGATCGGGTGTGATAGGCTCTACGTTCAAATACAACGGGTGCAAAACAGTTGCACACGCGGAATACTCAGGTTAAACTTGACGAGCCTAGCATATACAAATATGGCCTCGGAACACGGAGACCGAAAGGTCGAGCGTGAATCATATAGTAGATATGATCAACATAGTGATGTTCACCATTGAAAACTACTCCATCTCACGTGATGATCGAACATGGTTTAGTTGATTTGGATCACGTAATCACTTAGATGACTAGAGAGATGTCTGTCTAAGTGGGAGTTCTTAAGTAATATGATTAATTGAACTTAAATTTGTCATGAACTTAGTACCTGATAGTATTTTGCTTGTCTATGTTTGTTGTAGATAGATGGCTCGTGATGTTGTTCCGTTGAATTTTAATGCGTTCCTTGAGAAAGCAAAGTTGAAAGATGATGGTAGCAATTACATGGACTGGGTCCGTAACCTGAGGATTATCCTCATTGCTGCACAGAAGAATTACGTCCTGGAAGCACCGTTGGGTGCTAGGCCTGCTGCTGATGCAACTGACGACATTAAGAACGTCTGGTAGAGCAAAGTTGATGACTACTCGATAGTTCAGTGTGCCATGCTTTACGGCTTAGAACCGGGTCTTCAACGATGTTTTGAACGTCATGGAGCATATGAGATGTTCCAGGAGTTGAAGTTAATATTTCAAGCAAATGCCCGGATTGAGAGATATGAAGTCTCCAATAAGTTCTATAGCTGCAAGATGGAGGAGAATAGTTCTGTCAGTGAACACATACTCAAAATGTTTGGGTATAATAATCACCTGATTCAACTAGGAGTTAATCTTCCTGATGATAGTGTCATTGACAGAATTCTTCAATCACTGCCACCAAGCTACAAGAGCTTCGTGATGAACTATAATATGCAAGGGATGGACAAGACTATTCCCGAGCTCTTCGCAATGCTAAAAGCCGCGGAGGTAGAAATTAAGAAGGAGCATCAAGTGTTGATGGTTAACAAGACCACCAGTTTCAAGAAAAAGGGCAAAGGGAAGAAGAAGGGGAACTTCAAGAAGAACATCAAACAAGTTGCTGCTCAAGAGAAGAAACCCAAGTCTGGACCTAAGCCTGAGACTGAGTGCTTCTACTGCAAGCAGACTGGACACTGGAAGCGGAACTGCCCCAAGTATTTGGCGGATAAGAAGGATGGCAAAGTGAACAAAGGTATATGTGATATACATGTTATTGATGTGTACCATACTAATGCTCGCAGTAGTACCTGGGTATTTGATACTGGTTCTGTTGCTAATATTTGCAACTCGAAACAGGGACTACGGATTAAGCGAAGATTAGCTAAGGACGAGGTGACGATGCGCGTGGGAAATGGTTCCAAAGTCGATGTGATTGCGGTCGGCACGCTACCTCTACATCTACCATCGGGATTAATTTTAGACCTAAATAATTGTTATTTGGTGCCAGCGTTGAGCATGAACATTATATCTGGATCTTGTTTGATGCGACACGGTTATTCATTTAAATCAGAGAATAATGGTTGTTCTATTTATATGAGTAATATCTTTTATGGTCATGCACCCTTGAAGAGTGGTCTATTTTTATTGAATCTCGATAGTAGTGATACACATATTCATAGTGTTGAAACCAAAAGATGCAGAGTTGATAATGATAGTGCAACTTATTTGTGGCACTGCCGTTTAGGTCATATCGGTATAAAGCGCATGAAGAAACTCCATACTGATGGGCTTTTGGAATCACTTGATTATGAATCACTTGGTACTTGCGAACTGTGCCTCATGGGCAAGATGACTAAAACACCGTTCTCCGGAACTATGGAGCGAGCAACTGATTTGTTGGAAATCATACATACTGATGTTTGTGGTCCAATGAATGTTGAAGCTCGCGGCGGGTATCGTTATTTTCTCACCTTCACAGATGATTTGAGCAGATATGGGTATGTCTACTTAATGAAACACAAGTCTGAAACATTTGAAAAGTTCAAAGAATTTTAGAGTGAAGTGGAAAATCATTGTAACAAGAAAATAAAGTTTCTACGATCTGATCGTGGAGGAGAATATTTGAGTTACGAGTTTGGTTTACATTTAAACCAATGCGGAATAGTTTCGCAACTCACGCCACCCGGAACACCACAACGTAATGGTGTGTCCGAACGTCGTAATCGTACTTTACTAGATATGGTGTGATCTGATTTACCGCTATCGTTCTGGGGTTATGCTTTAGAGACGGTCGCATTCACGTTGAATAGGGCACCATCAAAATCTGTTGAGACGACGCCTTATGAACTGTGGTTTGGCAAGAAACCAAAGTTGTCGTTTCTTAAAGTTTGGGGCTGCGATGCTTATGTGAAGAAACTTCAACCAGATAAGCTCGAACCTAAATCGGAGAAATGTATCTTCATAGGATACCCAAATAAAACTATTGGGTACACCTTCTATCATAGATCTGAGGGCAAGATTTTCGTTGCTAAAATCGGATCCTTTCTAGAGAAGGAGTTTCTCTCGAAAGAAGTGAGTGGGAGGAAAGTAGAACTTGATGAGGTAACTATACCTACTCCCTTATTGGAAGGTAGTTCATCACAAGAACCGGTTCCTGTAACAACTACACCAATTGGTGAGGAAACTAATGATATTGATCATGAAACTTCAGATCAAGTTTCTACTGAACCTCGTAGGTCTACCAGAGTAAGATCCACACCAGAGTGGTACGGTAATCCTATTCTGGAAGTCATGTTACTTGACCATGATGAACCTACAAACTATGAGGAAGCGATGATGAGCCCAGATTCCGCAAAATGGCTAGAGGCCATGAAATCTGAGATGGGATCCATGTATGAGAACAAAGTATGGACTTTGGTTTACTTGCCCGATGATCGGCAAGCCATTGAGAATAAATGGATCTTTAAGAAGAAGACTGACGCTGACGGTAATGTAACTGTCTATAAAGCTCGACTTGTTGCGAAAGGTTTTCGACAAGTTCAAGGGGTTTACTACGATGAGACCTTCTCACCAGTAGCGATGCTTAAGTCTGTCCGAATCATGTTAGCAATTGCCGCATTTTATGATTATGAAATATGGCAAATGGATGTCAAAACTGCATTCCTGAATGGATTTCTGGAAGAAGAGTTGTACATGATGCAACCGGAAGGTTTTGTCGATCCTAAGGGAGCTAACAAAGTGTGCAAGCTCCAGCGATCAATCTATGGTCTGGTGCAAGCCTCTCGGAGTTGGAATAAACGCTTTGATAGTGTGATCAAAGCATATGGTTTTATACAGACTTTTGGAGAAGCCTGTATTTACAAGAAAGTGAGTGGGAGCTCTGTAGCATTTCTAATATTATATGTGGACGACATATTGTTGATTGGAAATGATATAGAATTTCTGGATAGCATAAAAGGATACTTGAATAAAAGTTTTTCAATGAAAGACCTCGGTGAAGCTGCTTACATATTGGGCATCAAGATCTATAGAGATAGATCAAGACGCTTGATTGGACTTTCACAATGCATGTACCTTGATAAAGTGTTGAAAAGGTTCAATATGGATCAGGCAAAGAAAGGGTTATTGCCTGTATTACAAGATATAAAATTGAGTCAGACTCAATGCCCGACCACTGCAAAAGATAGAGAGAAAATAAAGGGAGTTCCCTATGCTTCAGCCATAGGCTCTATCATGTATGCAATGTTGTGTACCAGACCTGATGTGTGCCTTGCTATTAGTTTGGCAGGGAGGTACCAAAGTAATCCAGGAGTGGATCACTGGATAGCGGTCAAGAACATCCTGAAATACCTGAAAAGGACTAAGGATATGTTTCTCGTATATGGAGGTGACAAAGAGCTAGTCGTAAATGGTTACGTCGATGCAAGCTTTGACACTGATCCGGACGATTCTAAATCGCAAACCGGATACGTATTTTTATTAAACGGTGGAACTGTAAGTTGGTGCAGTTCTAAACAAAGCGTCGTGGCGGGATCTACATGTGAAGCGGAGTACATAGCTGCTTCGGAAGCGGCAAATGAAGGAGTTTGGATGAAGGAGTTCATTATCGATCTAGGTGTTATACCTAGTGCATCGGGACCAATGAAGATCTTCTGTGACAATACTGGTGCAATTGCCTTGGCAAAGGAATCCAGATTTCACAAGAGGACCAAGCACATCAAGAGACGCTTCAATTCCATCCGGGACCAAGTCCAAGTGGGAGACATAGAGATTTGCAAGATACATACGGATCTGAATGTTGCAGACCCGTTGACTAAGCCTCTCTCACGAGCAAAACATGATCAACACCAAGACTCCATGGGTGTTAGAATCATTACTATGTAATCTAGATTATTGACTCTAGTGCAAGTGGGAGACTGAAGGAAATATGCCCTAGAGGCAATAATAAAGTTATTATTTATTTCCTCATATCATGATAAATGTTTATTATTCATGCTAGAATTGTATTAACTGGAAACAATGATACATGTGTGAATACATAGACAAATATATAGTCACTAGTATGCCTCTACTTGACTAGCTCGTTTATCAAAGATGGTTATGTTTCCTAGCCATGGACAAAAGAGTTGTCATTTGATTAACGAGATCACATCATTAGGAGAATGATGCGATTGACATGACCCATTCCATTAGCCTAGCACTTGATCGTTTAGTATGTTGCTATTGCTTTCTTCATAACTTATACATGTTCCTGTAACTATGAGATTATGCAACTCCCGTTTACCGGAGGAACACTTTGTGTGCTACCAAACGTCACAACGTAACTGGGTGATTATAAAGGTGCTCTACAGGTGTCTCCAAAGGTACATGTTGAGTTGGCATAATTCGAGATTAGGTTTTGTCACTCCGATTGTCGGAGAGGTATCTCTGGGCCCTCTCGGTGATACACATCACTTAAGCCTTGCAAGCATTGTAACTAATGAGCTAGTTATGAAATGATGTATTACAGAACGAGTAAAGAGACTTGCCGGTAACGAGATTGAACTAGGTATTGGATACCGACGATTGAATCTCGGGCAAGTAACATACCGATGACAAAGGGAACAACGTATGTTGTTATGCGGTTTGACCGATAAAGATCTTCGTAGAATATGTAGGAACCAATATGGACATCCAGGTTCCGCTATTGGTTATTGACCGAGAATAGTTCTAGGTCATGTCTACATAGTTCTCGAACCCGTAGGGTCTGCACGCTTAACGTTACGATGACAGTTTTATTATGAGTTTATAAGTTTTGATGTACCGAAGTTTGTTCGGAGTCCCGGATGTGATCACGGACATGACGAGGAGTCTTGAAATGGTTGAGACATAAAGATTGATATATTGGACGGATATATTTGGATACCGGAAAGGTTTCGGATGAGATTGGGAATATACCGGAGCTCCGGGAGGTTACCGGAACCCCCCGGTAAGTATATGGGCCTTATTGGGCCTTAGTGGAAAGGAGGGAGAAGGGGCAAAGGAGCCCCCCCAAGCCCAATCCGAATTGGGAGGGGGGGCCAGCCCCCCTTTCCTTCTTCCCTCCCCTCTCTTCCTTCCCTCTCCTACTCCTAATAGGAAAGGGGGGGCAAACCTACTTGGAGTAGGATTGCCCCCCCCTAGGGCGCGCCTCCCCCCTTGGCCGGCCCCCTCCTCCTCTTCCCCTTTATATACGGGGGAGGGGGGCACCCCTAGAACACACAAGTTGATCTACGAATGGTTCCTTAGCCGTGTGCGGTGCCCCCCTCCACCATATTCCACCTCGGTCATATCATCGCGGAGTTTAGGCGAAGCCCTGCGCCGGAAGAGCATCATCATCGTCACCATGCCGTCGTGCTGACGGAACTCATCCCCGACGCTTTGCTAGATTGGAGCCCGGGGAACGTCATCGAGCTGAACGTGTGCTGAACACGGAGGTGCCGTACGTTCGGTACTTGGATCGGTCGGATCGTGAAGACGTACGACTACATCAACCGCGTTGTCATAACGCTTCCGCTTATGGTCTACGAGGGTACGTGGACAACACTCTCCCCTCTCGTTGCTATACCATCACCATGATCTTGCGTGTGCGTAGGAATTTTTTTGAAATTACTACGTTCCCCAACAGTAACCGTGTTAGACTCGAGACGAAAAGATCCCGAGGACTATGCAGACATGACTAGAATGCTCTAGAAGTAAGTTCAATCCATCATTATCGCACCATATCAGCAACTTTGTTCATTTCTTGATATCAAGTAATTATTTTCTTTGTTTGACAGAGTTTGGAAAGAGTTCACCACAATTTCTCGAGGACTGCCGATCGAGCTGACATTTAAAACACCAAAAGTAAGTACTACTACCTAGTTCCGCGCGTCTCCTATTGATTGTAGCTAGTTTCATAAATACCCTTTAGCATGCTTGCTTATCAGTTTGATTGACCTCTATTTCTCATAAAGTGCTTGTGGCAGGAACAAGGAAATAATTTCTGTGGATACTACATTTGTGAGTTCATCTACAACGAGACAGCCAATAATAAGTGGGGCTACAGTAAAAACAATATAAAGTGCGTAAGCAAAAATATTCACAATTGTACTTTATTACCATCATTTGTGTTGAGTTTCATTCATACACATGTATTGACCCTCTTCTTCGATTTAGATCTGGCAGTTGTGGGATGAGCTCCTACCACATGATCGCGTAAAAGCAATTCAAAAGGAATTAGCGGGATTCTTTCTTGACCACGTCATCAATAAAGCCGGAGAATATCATGTGGCACTTGACTTCAGACTTCAAGGTTGTAATAGATCTTATATTATATATATGTAGCTAGTAGCGTCAGATAGATAGATATATATATATACGAAAACTTGTTGTTCGACCAATCTCTTGGAGGAGAGGTCAATCACTTCTCTCTGTATATGTTCATGATGATCTTCTGTACTTAATGGTTTCCTTCATTTTCTTACTAGCTAGCATGTCGAGTCCTCTATACCTATAGTACGTAGCGTCGACCAAGCACGGAGATAAGAGAGGTCGCTTCTCTCTATTAGCTAGCTAACACAATATATGAAACCCCTAATTAAGTTAACCCTCCAAAACCCCAACCCCCCCCCCCCTTCAAAAAAAAAACAAAAACCCCAGCCTCTGGACTGCTGATGCGTGGATGCTTTTTGGTCCCGGTTGGTGTTACCAACCGGGACTAAAGGCCCTCCTGCCTGGGCAAGCCGCATCGGCCACGTGGAGCCCCATTTGTCCCGGTTCGTGAGCGAACCGGGACTAAAGGTCATGGGCTTTAGTACCGACCCTTTAGTCCCAGTTCCAGAACCGAGGCAAATGGGCATCTAGAACTGGGACATATGGCCTTTTTCTACTAGTGAGGGTCGGTCCTAACTAGGGACACATTTAGGTCACTAGATAGTAGTTTAGATATGACGTGCTTCTGCAAACTTCTCTGTGCTCCACTTCTCTCTGAAAGGTATATACAATTCCTTTTGCCATATTAGATATCTAAATCTCACATGACTTGAAGATGATAAAGCTTTGTCAGAATGTACAGTCCATATAATAATTACTCCCTCTATAAAGAAATATAAGACCGTTTAGAACAGAGGGAGTAGATGATACCCCGCGTGATGTTGGGAAACGGTTGCAATTTATTTCAATGAAATTTGGTTATATGAACACATGAATATTTGGATTAACAATTTATGAACTAAACCTAAAAATACATACTACATGTTCTATTTTATTATTGTATAGTTGGAAATATTTATTGAATATAAGTAGCATAATATAATGGGTAAAAAAACCATGCATGTTGAGTGGGTCTTTGATGTGGTGGCACGTGTGATGAGTTGAGATGTGTGAATTTTGAGATAAATAGATGTAGTGGGATCAACTACTAATAGAAAACTTTTGCATGAATGTTATGGTGTGCCTTTAATAATGATATGGCATGTGTGCATGTCAAGATAATATAAATAGTGGGGATCAACTATTTAGGAATGTTTACGTGCCCATATGTAGAGAGGCATGTCTTGATATTGTAAACATTGTAAAATGTGCTTCAAGATTTCACAATTCTATTGTGTTTCTTGTAGCGAACTATCAAGTAGTGATCATCTGTTTTGCTAGATGTAAAATTACCACTTCGTGGCTCTATCTAGTCTTATCCAGAAAAAAACTCTGGTTTGTCTTTAGAAGATATGTACATGGTGCTCTCCGCTAAAAAAGAACACATAATGTGATTGTTCACCCTATTTGTCAATTAGTTGAAAACCTGGTGAGTTACTAGTACAAAGATTTGGTGGTTAATATAGCTAATAATTTTAAATTTTGATTGCACTTGTTTGTGCGGGTGGCGAGTACTACAAACAGAGTTTGGGTCACATTAGATAGTCGTGATGTGATGATCTCATATTACAAAAATCTACGATAGCTAGAGACATGTTTTGTACCAAACTACATTGCCCAATATCTCAATATATTCGAACAATAGCTCTAGCATCCCATGGCCAGCCTTTTTTGGGGGTCACATGCACCCTAGGGTTGACAATACATAATAACGAAATACATGATTCAACACACCACATAATCAAGATATCATAGTATCATACATTCATATCGCTAGAGTAGGTTGTAACCAGTGGCATATTGAGGTCACACTAGATAGTCTAGATACGATGTGCTTGTAGCAAACTTCTTCATGCTCCACTATTCTCTGGCACATGTATAATTACTTTCCTAGTGATAGATAAATCTTTTACTTTTATCTATAAATGGCACTATTATTGCACACTGTGATGATATGTTGATGACTTGACACTAATGTTGAGTTGGTTAAAATATTGGTGGAGACCAACCAGTAGGTTGTACTCCTCATGTCTACGGGGAGTACATGTATTAGAAACAAGTGTTTCATGCGGCAAGATAGTGGTTTCATGTTAGCATATCTTACTATATTTTAACGGTTTCATGTCACATCACATAGCAAAAATATGGTGGTATCATGTTGCTAAAGTAGATAATAGCTAGTGTCATGTTAGTGCCACACTACATAGCCATCTCAGAAGTGTCCTAATACGGCTTTGGTTTCATAATAGAAGTATGGTTGGGTATTTGATGGCCATGTGTTCCTATGACACATAAATAATTATGATTTGTCTAACTACATGTTTGGTACACGATAATCTCATAGAACTTGACAATGGTTGATACGTGCATTTTGCATCACAATTTCATAAGATAAATACTCTACTTTCATGCATATTTGATCAACATTGCATCACTTTCACTTCGAGTTCATCTTACATTGCAGAGAATCGCAGGAAGGACTGCCCAAAAAGCTACCACATGAAGGAATAAAAGTTCTGTGAGGGAAATCACTTTCTAGAAGCAAGGGAAATAAAAATAAGAATATGGAAGTAACTTTTGGACCAAAAGAAGTCATGGGCCTATACCCAGAGCCCTCAATTGCTAAGGCACTCGGGCCTATGGGGCCACTCCGCGTGACCTTTCTAGAGTATTTGGCTCTTTCTCGGGGGAAAAGCATGTCAAGCATTTTTGGGGGATTTTTTTGCCGCTGCCTCGGGGTGGAAACCTACTATTCTTTAGGATGGTTATTTCTACCAAAATATGCCCCTCCGGTCGGAGGAACATAAGCTTATGGATGCCCCCGCATCCCTTTAATTTTGCAAGGAGGTCTCAAGCTTTAAGTTGGGGATGCCAACCATCCCTACTCTTCCTAAATCATCTAGTATGATTTTCTTGAACACCTTTTTATCTTCATATTATGAGTAAATTCTTGGAGCATCCATTTTCTTTTTCTTCACATCAAAGAATAAATAGACATCATTCTGGTTAGGATGGTTTTTAGTGAAGTATTTAGAATATGAACTTCACATATATCATTTGGTGTAAATATGAAATTACCGCTCTTTGTGCTTCACTCATATCTATTGAGCAAGATGCTATTGGATTTACATGTTCTTCTACCGATCTTTCATTTGCTTCTCTTTGGATCTTCACCTTGGTTTTCATTCGCTTTTTATTTGTTGTCTGGCTTGTTTCTTATTTGGTTTTTATTTTCTCCTTGTCAGTCTTTTATTTCCTTTAATAAAAAAAGATTTTATTAATTTTTATTTTGGTTTTCATTTGCTTCTTGTTTCTAAAAAATGGCAAAAATTATTATTTTGCTTTTTCATTTGGTCCTTAGTTGGTTTTTGTTTGAGAAAGCAACAACATATTTCTTGGATTCTGCATTTTCCTTTTCCTTTTTGTTTTTTCTTTGAAAGTTTAGAAAAGCAACAAAAGTTGTTTTACCTTATTTTTACTCCTCCTATATTATGAAAACCACAAAAGTATTTCCCACTTGTCCTTTTGCTCCTTTCTTTGGTTCTTTTCTTTATTCCTTGAATATTTTGTTTGCTTCTCACTCAATGTTATGCTTCTTATGTGCTTCCTGATTTAGAAAATGAAAATGCCAAAATGTTTTGGTAGTCTGACCAAGCCAATGATGCTTAGCTAGTCTTTTCGGTCTCTGAGCCAACTTCGGGATTTGTAAGGGAAAGAGAATGCCCTCGAAGACGCACACTTGCATGAATTCGGTTGATGACTATAAGGGATAAAAATATTGAGTTCACCATTGCAATTGAGACGTCGGCTCTATTCACCCTTTTCCCCTGGACTCCCAACGATCCTCGATCCTACACATATACTAGATTTTCTTCATTGGCACTGAAAATAATGATTGACACTAAATAATATGAGAGGAAATCAAAACAATAATCATTGGTCTATCTTCATCATTGACACTAAATAAATAACTATCCCTATGCTAGATATGCCGCTTAGTTAGTTTCGCAAAAGACTAGCTCGGGCCTTTATAGCAAACATTCCATCTCTATGCAAATTCTGTAATCGTGGACAATGCTCACTTGGACATTTGGTCACGTTTACCAAATAAAAAAAGACACCCTTATACAATTGATGGCGTCATCATAATTAATCTAAGGTATTCTTTTGAGAACTAGGATAAGCGTGCCTCAATATTAGAACATGGATTAGTACCTGGTTTTAACACAATTAGAACCAAATCCTTGCCACTAAACCCCTAACATCATATTAATCTTTGTAGGTTGGTTTTCCATACTGGGTAAAAAAAAGATGGTTTTAAGAATGCATGCACAAAGTATACAACCTAGCAAACCAAATCAAGAAATAAGACATGAGAAAATGTCTCTCTCAAAGTGTGCACAATCAAATCATGCACTGATGCCGTCATCAAGCATTGAAAGCCCCTAAATAGCATTTGTTCCATCGATTAAGAAGTGAACCATTTGAATTGCAACCACCACTGGTGTTAGAATTGTACTGAGTTGGTTTTTCTTATTTTTTGGATTAGAACAAAGCAAACACAATAATTATTTGTCCAAATCAGGTGAGAAGAAAGAAGAAAACTGAGAAAAATACCAAATTTGTTAAGTTTTCTCCATAATGTAGTGTCTATAGATTATGTTTTCCAAAAGTTTTCTCTATAAACATGGTCAAAGTTTTCTCTAGAAATTTTGGTCCAAGTTTGTTAAGTTTGACATTTCAGAAAATATATATGCGGTACATTATGAAATGGAGGGAGTATGTAGTAACAATATGTGCAGATAAGGTGGTGACAGGGGAGAAGGAAAGAGAGAAGAAGCAAGGTAACTCCCTCACACTACACACACATAGACAGGGAAGCATTTTAGTTGGCAAATAAAAAGTTTAATTATTAATTTTAATTATGAAACAACAACTAAAACAGTTAATTTATTCAGATTTCCTACTTCTC
Source organism: Triticum aestivum (assembly GCF_018294505.1). NCBI lineage: Eukaryota > Viridiplantae > Streptophyta > Magnoliopsida > Poales > Poaceae > Triticum > Triticum aestivum. The sequence goes on from NC_057795.1 coordinate 543,349,943, forward strand.
ATCTCCTTTTTCAGGAAAATTCTCTAGATTAACATCGTCTGGGATGTCATATTGATTTTTTTTATTGATTAATCATGTTGCATGGCTAACTTATTGATCTCCTAAACCGCAAAAAAAAAAAATTAAAAAAATTGATCTCCTCAATTCACAATTCCTGACTCACTGCCATTTGTGAGAGATTTATACCCCACATTGCCCTTTTGCTATACGGGGAAATGTTGGGCCACAGTCCTGTTACTGGTGCGGCGTACCTACATGTCCCCATGCATGTTACCGCAAGTAACTGTGCGGTCTGTCTGTCCGATGCATGGAAGCTGGTCCATGGCGCAGCACATGGCCGGCACCATCACTCCCCAAGCATCTGAGTAGCAATCAGTCGGTGGCATTTGGAGGTAGCAATCGCCATCACAAATACAGGAAAACGACCAACTCCCACGTACCACAAACAGCCACCCTATGCAAAATTGCAAATGCATAAAAGCTGGTGGAGCATGGGAGCGCCTGCGACCACCGAGCTAGCCAGAGCCGGTCGATCGAGATCCCCGGCTGTTCGTGTCGCCTCCGGTGGAGGAGATCCGCTACACCATCGTGTATCGGCTATCGCCATGGCGCATGCATGCATGATGGTCCAGCTTTGCTCCGCCGTGGACATGGCGACACGCCGCTCCCACTCCCCTGCCAAATAATCTATCTCCCTCTCGTGTGGGCGTCGTCGATGGTACCCGGCGCCTCGCCCTCACCTCGAACACATCGAGGCCCATCCATCAATAATTCTGGGTCCTGCCGTCAAAATCAAAACAAAATATAATCAAGTTCCGGATCCCGTAATTGCAAGCGTTGAATCATCACATGGAACACGCGGGGCCGCTTGATTAGGCTAGAAAACTCTCGCATTAGGCCGGGTTACTTTTATTTGGCACGTGCAATCATGTCCCCGGCCGTCTCGATCGATGCTGCGTAGTATGTCTCGTCTTCGTCTAGCTACGGATGGTGGAGGTTTCATTTAAGGTGGACGGTGTTTCTCCTCGAATCATGACTTTGACAGTTGACAAGGAGAGTCTCTGTGTTTGTACTGCATTCTTGTTTCATTGTAGCTACTACCTACTATTCGCGACAAAAAAAAAGATGCACGAAAAGCTGGCTAACATCCTAATCTAAAATGATCACCCGACAGAATAAAAGGTTAGTGCATATTTGTTGGAAAGTGCATGAAAAAGGTGCAAGTTTTCAAAGGAGTATAACAATAACTCAATCAAGCCATCGTACGGGCCTCGTCTACCTTGTGAAAAATGCTATTTTCTCCGTGGGAGACGATTTGTAGCACGCCCCTCGTTGTGCTCCTCCGTATGTATCTAGGTCGCATGACTTGTTGATCCTCAATGCGGATGGGATTGGACGTGGGGATTTAGATTGGAAGAAATCCCTAACCGACGTTGCTCGGCCACTCGTTTCCTTCTTGAAGGCGCCGTCTTGGAAGATAGTTGGCTAGTGGACACCGTTGGGTTGACGTTGGAGGAGATCTGGATCATGAGGTGGCATGGTGTGGCATCTACCGCGTCGATGACGACGAGTCTCGGTGGCATGGCACAACGGGTTCTCGCGATGGATATGTGTTGATGGACACACGGGATTGTGGCGTCACCGGCAGTTGGGCCGGCCTTGGTCAATGTGTGGATCTCTCTAGAAGTTGGGACGACGAAAGATGGTCCGTGCTAGGTGTCTATCCGTCCGGTTGGTAATCTCGGTTCACCTTGAGGCGGCTTGGTGAGGCCAACAGATTAGATGACGTGGTGAGTGGCCAACATCATCAAGCTAGTAATTGTTTCACCTCCCGACGATCTATATCGCTACAAGTTTTGTTTGCATATTCGTGCACGTGAAAGGGATTTGAAACAAGATCACTCTTCGAATTGCACCACCGTTTGGTATGATAGGTTTCCTATCTAAAAAAATCAAAATTTGAACTTGCACTGCACGGAGGGATGTTTCATCCACGCCGAGGACAAGATTTGGTTCAAGTACGTCTTCCTGTGGATGCAAGAAAGCACTTGAGGTAACAACATCCTATAAATCTTGCTCTTGTTCAATCAGCTGATCTTCTCGCACGCGTCGACCGACTCCATCATCATCAGATCTATTTCACATCGGACGGTTCTGGAGTGTTTCCGTGACCTACCCCCATTCTTGCAACTGGGTTGTTGTTTCAAAATGCAGATCGCAACAAACGGTATGTTGCAGACTTGGCGGACGGCACACGTCCGCTCGCCACCTCCCCAGGGCCAAGAGCCTGGCCGGAGGCCCTCGTCGGCGATGGCAAAGCGGGTGCAGAACCAGCATCGGGACATCGATGGATCAGCCTTGTGCACGCAGAGGAAGCCCTGTGCGTGCAAGGCCGTGGCATCATTTTTCACTGCAATTTTGTTTTGCAACATGTTGCAAAAAGTGGTCGCGATATCGTTTTCATTAAATTTCGTTTAGCAACAGAATTCATGTTGCAAAAGCCATTCCGTAACATCACTTATGTTGTAAAAAGTGGTTGTGACATCATTGTTTTGCAACACAAGCCATGTTGCAAAAGTCCTTCCATAACATCGCTCATGTTGCAAAAAATTAAAGACAAAAATAAATACAATTCTGCAACATAGCCTTTGTTGCAAATGTTTCTTCAACAGGAACTATGTTGTGAACTGTTCTGCAACACCGCCTTTGTTGCAATACTAAAGAGGAGAGTCGAGTGCTGGATTCCGCGTGATCTAACGGCTACTGAGGCGGTGAATCTTTTAAAGTGATCCGCCGGCCTACGCGTAGCACGGCCCAACATCCTGTATAGAGTATAGAAGTGGAGACGGATATGGATAGCAGAAAACCGTGGGAAACAAACATGTCGTCGTTGAGCCGACACGTGCACGAACCGACCGACGAAGGTCCATGACAAGCGATCACCCCCCGCTCCGCTCCCACCCACGCCGCGCGGTGCCTACACCTACGTGCCGTGCGTGGCCGGGGGATTAATAACCCAACCTAACCTAAACCGGGAGTCGACCGTCCGTACGGCTCAGGCAGGCGGCACGCACATGGAGTCATGGAGGAGGAGGACGACATGGGGGCGGGCGGAATCTGATGAATCGCCCGGACCCGGAGCACACGCTGGGTAGCAGCAGGAGGAGTATTTTTCTCTCTCACGGGCGCCCGTGCGCGATCGTGTCACCACCACGTGCTGCCCCTGCTCCGTCGCGGGCCTTTCCGGTCTCGATCGCTCTGCCTAGGCCGTGGCGAGGCACCGAGCTAGGTACGTACTGGGAGCGAGCGTGGAAAAGGCATTGGATGCTCTGCCGCTCTCGCTGCTTGGGCGGGACGAGGGAGCACGTACGTGCCTACGCGCGCGCGCGGCAGCGCGTGTTGGGACGCAGGTGGTGTCCGCATGGGTGGTGTCGATGATGCATGGTGGTGGCCATGGCCATGGTAGCCCGGCTGCTGCCTGCTGGAACCTACGGGGAGGGAGGGAGATACCGGTGGATACGCGGGCGAGCTCAGCTCAGTGCACCGTACGCGCGTTCACGTACGGGGCGTCGCACGAACGGGGAGATGGCCGGCCGGAGACGGAGACGCATGCAGCAGCGGGCAGGGCGGAGGACGGCCGTAGGCAGCACCGTCAGTTCCGCACATCCCACATGGCCTCCAGTGCTGGTGCCACGGACGCGTAAATGTGAGTGACGGTGACGGTACCGCTCCTTTGTCTGCCGGCCATTGGCCGGGGAAGGAAATTACCGGCTGGCCGCGCAGTGACAGACGGACGGACAGTCTCTGGCGCGAGATGCTGTACTGTACTGTACACTGTACTGTGCCGTTGCTCCGCGAGGAAACTGTTAGACTGTATATACGTAGCATCTGTACACATATTGTAACATTGTATTGTACCTCTTGGTATCTCTATATAATGAGATAGCCACACCCCGTTTAGGGTGTCGAGCAGTTTCCCAAACCTACGTTTTACATGGTATCAGTTTAGGGTTACGATGTCTTTCGCTACACCTGCCGCCTCGGTCGCGCCGTCCCCCCCCCCTCCCGCCGCCGCCGCCGTTGCTGCGCCGCCTCCTGCGCCAGCTCCTGACGTCGCGCCGTCGTCGCCGTTCCTTGCCTCCCAGCCCCTGGCTGCGGCCTCGGCCTGGTGGCACAACCAGCCGCCCGCAGGCTCCCTGATCGGATCGGGAGCCGGCCACGGCGACCTGCCTCCGCCGATGTCTTCTGGCGGCCCATCGTCCTCGACCACGACGGTTGCCCCGCCGGCGCCGCCGTCCTTCCAGGGTCAGCTGCCTGCGTACGGCACCGCCCCTGCCCCGTCCTATGGCGTCGCCACCGCATCGCCGTACGCCGCCCTGCACCCGTACAGTGGTTCAGGTCAGGCCTACGGCCCCCCGTGGTACGGTGCCCCTGCATCCACTCAGGGTGCCCTGCCACCACCGCCGTCCGCCTGGCCGCTGCATCCCTATGGCGCGCTGCCGCCGCAGCCCTACGCGGCGCCGACGCGTCCTCAACCCTACACGGCGCTGCCACCTTCGCTGCCCTACGGGGTCGCGCCTCCTTCGTCACCAGGGGACCCCGCGTCGCCGTATACCGATGTTGTTCGCGGCTATGGTGCACCTTAGGCGGTCGCCCCGCACCAGGAGAAGGATCCATGTATGGGTCTCTACGCGCCACCGAGACAGGATCGTGCTGCACCGCCATTGCCGTTCTACTTCTCGCATCTTCTTCCGGTGAAGCTCACGCCGGACAAATACCTGTCGTGGCGGGCTTAGGTGCTTCCTCTCCTCCGCAGCCGCTACATGGAGGGGTATGTCGGCGGCTCCATCCCGCGCCCGCCGCCGTACCATCCGGCTTATCATGTGTGGGTGGCCCAGGATCAGGCAATCCTCTCCGCCATACAGTCGTCGTTGACTTCGAGCGTGTCATCGCTGGTCATCTTCGCCGCGACGTCTAAGGATGCTTGGTCGGCGCTTCACAACAGCTTTGCCTCTCAGTCTCAGGTGCGTGCTCACTCTATACGCACCGAGTTGGGGGAGACCAAGCTTGATGGCCTCAGCATCATGGACTACTTCAACAAGATGACTGGTCTCGCCGACACGTTGGCCTCGATCGGTCAGCCGCTTGGTGATGAAGACTTCAGCACCCATGTACTCAACGGCCTGGATGACGACTATGATAACCTCATCGAGAATGTGCATGGTCGCGAGGCTCCACTGCCGCCCCGTGAGCTCTACGCGCGCCTCCTTGGCCGCGAACAGCGCATCAAGGCGCGCCGAGCTTCTCCAGGTTTTGTCTCCGCCAACGCTGCGACTCGCGGCAAATCTCAGAAGCCGGCGTCGCTTGGTGGGAAAACGGCGGCCTCGCCTCTGTTGGCTCCGCGGGGTGCGGCGCCCTCCATCACTAGCGGTAGCCCGCCAGTTGCTTGATGTCCTTGCTGCAGTGCTCAGCAGGCCTGCCAGCTGTGTGGCCTTGAGCACCACATTGCCTCTCACTATCATCATCGCTACAAGCAAGACTTTCTGGGCCTGGGAAATAATGGCAAATGGAATGATAAGCAGGCCGCCGCCGCAGTGACGAGTCATGAGCATGGCCGCAGTCGTTCCTACCCCATCGATCCTACGTGGTATATGGATACTGGAGCTACCAATCACCTCACCGGCGAGATGGGCAAGCTCTCTAATCAGGAGCCATATCGTGGTCATGATCAGGTGCACACCACCAGTGGAGCAGGTATGCGCATCTCCCATGTTGGTCAGGCCTCTCTCCTTACACACAATTTTCGCAAACTGCATCTTTCCAATGTCCTTCGTGTTCCCTCTGCTACGCATAGTTTGTTGTCCATTCCTCAACTTACTCGTGATAATAATGTCTTTGCTGAGTTTCACCGTTTTCGTTTCTTTATCAAGGATCGGGACACGAGGGCCGTTCTGCTTAGGGTCGTCTTCGCCATGTCCTGTATGCACTTGATGCGCTGCGCACACCTTCCATGCAGCAGTCTTCTCCTCAGGCGTTCAGTGGTGTTCGTGTGTCGCCTACACACTGGCATGCGCGCCTTGATCACCCTGCGACTTCTATAGTTCGTTATGTGTTGCATCATCATGAACTACCAGTTGTGTCCAATAAAACTGCTGAAACTATCTGTGATGCCTGTCAGTCATCAACTTACGTTTTCAGAGTCTAGTCGTGTTGTGAAACATCCTCTTGAGATTGTGTTTTCTGATGTATGGGGTCGTGCCCAGACGTCCGTTAGTGGTCACAATTATTATGTCAGTTTTATTGATGCTTATAGTCGGTTTACTTGGCTATATCTTATTCCGTGCTAGTCTGATGTGTTTGATGTTTTCATTCAGTTTCAAGCACACGTTGAACGTCTCCTTAAGCATAAAATCATCCATGTTCAATCCGACTGGGGGGGGGGGAGGGTGAATACCACAACCTCAACTCATTTTTTAACAAACTTGGGATTTCGCATCGTGTGTCATGTCCTCATACACATCAGTAGAATGGAGCTGCCGAACGTAAGCATCGCCATCTTGTTGAAACTGGCCTAACCTTGCTCGCTCATGCATCCGTTCCTTTTCAATTCTGGAGTGATGCTTTCTCCACAACCTGTTTTCTGATAAATAGGCTTCCCTCACGACTTCTGAAAATGCAAACCCCGCTTGAACTCTTGCTCAATGAAGTTCCAGACTACACATTCTTCAAAGTGTTCGAGTGTGCGTGTTGGCCTCACCTACGTCCATATAATAAGCGTAAGCTAGAGTTTCGGTCTAAGAAGTGTGTTTTTCTCGGGTATAGTTCCCTTCACAAAGGGTACAAGTGCCTCCATGTTCCTACAAATCGCGTCTACATCTCTCATGATGTTGTGTTTGATGAAAATTCGTTCCCTTTACGTGTATTTCTGACAAGATCTACCGTTCCCACACCACCAGTGCCCGCGTCTACACCTTCGCCTATTCAATCTGTGGATGTTGTATATGTCCCTGCGTTGCTTCCTAATCATGCTGCAGGTATTGGACGCGACGCTCGCCTTGAGCTCCTTGATGAACATGTCACGGACGTGGCTCACGATCGGGACGTGCATGTGCCATGCATGTCGGGTGGCACCCGCCAACCCGCCACCGCCTCGCTTGTGGAGGCTGCCCCACGGGCGCCGGTCTCGCCCTGCCCGATGCTTGCCCCACGGGCGCCGGTCTTGTCCGGCCCGATGCTGGCCTCGCCAGGCTCATGGGCGCCAGCCTCGCCCGGCTCCACACGGGCCTCGCCCGGCCCGACGGCTGCCGCCTCGCCTGGTTTGGTGCCGGCTTTACCCGACCTGCCGGTCCCGTCGCCTGGGCCGGCTGTCGCCTCGACTGGCCCAGGGGCGCCGTCGCCTGCCCTGGCCGGCCCCGTCTCGGTCTCCAGTGAGCCGGCCTGCCCTGTCTCGGCCTCCAGTGAGCCGGCCAGTCCCGTCTCGGCCTCCAGTGAGCCGGCCAGTCCCGTCTCGGCCTCCAGTGAGCCAGCCTCATCACCGTCACCTACTGCATCGGTACTGCCAACACAACCTGGTGTCACCCTTCGTCCTCAAACATAGAGCCAATCTTGTATTTTTCGTCCGAAGGAACGCAATGATGGGACTGTTGCATGGCTTGCTGCGTGCATGGCTCATACTGCTGCCGATCCCACTGCAGAGCCTCGTTATTTTCAGGCTGCACTGAGTATTCCTCACTGGCGTGCTGCAATGGAACAGGAGTTTTAGGCTCTACAAAAGAATGACACTTGGCAACTTGTCCCTCCAGTGTCTGGCGTCAACGTCATTGATTTCAAGTGGGTTTTTAAAGTCAAGAGACATGTTGATGGTTCTATAGAATGCTACAAGGCACGGCTAGTCTCCAAGGGCTCCAAATAGAGGTATGGTCTTGATTATGAAGACACATTCAGTCCGGTCATCAAGCCTACTACCATTCGTTTGCTGCTGTCTCTTGCTGTTACTCGAGGATGGTTTCTTTGTCAGCTCGATGTGCAGAACGCTTTCCTACATGGAATTCTGGAGGAGGTTTATATGCGTCAGCCGCCTGGTTTTGTTGATCCTGCACGTCCTCATCATCTCTGTCGTCTGGTTAACGTGTTGTCTGGACTCAAACAGACTCCTCGTGCGTGGCATGCTCGCCTTGGATCTGTTCTTCGGGCTCTTGGGTTTACTCCCTCCACTGCTGACACGTCTCTATTTCTACTACAGCGTCCTGAGGTTACGATGTATCTCCTGGTTTATGTTGATGACATCATTCTCATTAGTTCCTCCGATGCTGCTGCTGATCGTCTTGTGACTGCACTCAGTGGTGATTTTGCTATCAAGGATTTAGGTGCTCTGCATTTTTTCCTTGGTCTGGAGGTTTCACGGTCTTCAACTGGGTTGACTCTTACTTAGAAGAAGTACTCTTTGGAGTTGTTGCGGCGCGCTGGAATGCTCAAATGCAAACATGCTATCACTCCGATGTCTGCCACTGATCGGTTGTCTGCTCTTTATGGAGACTCTCTCTCGTCTGATGATGCTACTGAGTATCGCAGTCTCGTTGGTGGCCTGCAATACCTTACTATTACCAGGCCTGATATCTCCTATGCAGTCAACCATGTGTGTCAATTCCTGCATGCACCCAGGACTTCTCATTGGTCAGTTGTGAAGCGTATTTTGCGTTATGTCTGTCTTACTGCCTCCTATGGTTTGCTTCTTCAGCCTGCACCGTCGTGTGAGCTCTCAGCTTTTTCAGATGCAGATTGGTCTGGAAGCCCTGATGACAGGCGATCCGCGGGGGGGGGGGGGGGGGGGGGGGGGTTATGCGGTATTTCTGGGTCCTAACTTGATCGCCTGGAATGCTCGCAAGTAAGCAACAATGTCTCGCAGTAGTACTGAAGCTGAGTACAAAGCAGTTGCTGATGCGACTGCTGAGATCATATGGGTACAATCCTTATTGAGAGAGTTGAGAGTCCCTCAAGCTCGCCCTCCATTTCTGTGGTGTGACAACATCGGTGCTACATATCTATCATCTAATCCGGTGTTTCATGTTTGGACAAAGCACATTGAGGTTGACTATCATTTTGTTCGGGAACGTGTTGCACAGAAACTACTTTGTATCAAGTTCATCTCGTCGAAGGATCAACTTGCTGACATCTTCACAAAGCCTCTTCCACAACCACAGTTTGTAGGCTGTAGGCGCAATCTTAACTTGCTTTGTACTTCAGGCCATAGTTAAGATTGAGGGAGGGTGTTAGACTGTATATACGTAGCCTCTGTACACGTATTTTAACATTGTATTGTACCCTTGATACCTTTATATAATGAGGTAGCCACACCCTGTTTAACGTGTCGAGCAGTTTCCCAGACCTACGTTTTATAGAAACATCGACGAGACAGTTTACGTGTTGAGGAGTACAGCAAAGCTGGAGAGTGAGTATGGCGTCGGCGCGTTGCATCGTTGGAAACGGCGCAGCTTTGCAGCCCCCGAGAGGAGACATTGACAAAATAGTTTACGTGTTGGAGCAGTAGTAGTACGCTATCCTTTCAGGGAGGGACAAACACTCTGATGTGTAAATTGTGGTGTGGGCGGTCAGCCTCGTACTACTACGATGGGAAAAGAAAATAAGCAGAAAAAGAAACTACTACTACAGGATCCCGCGAGGGCATACGGAAGATACGCCCACGCACCTTGTTGTCACAGCCCGGTGGCGGTGGGGAAAGGGCTCCCGGCCCGAGACAAAAGCGCCATCTCCATCCGTCTCGCACGTCCCCGCCCGGTCTAGCTTTCCATGCTCGCTCTTGCTTCGTGCAAAGCAGCAATATTTTGGGGGCTTTCGGCACGGATCCAGGAGCCCTTGTCACCCACAGTATCACCCCTCCTCCTTTTCCATGATCCTGTTTAGTGTAAAAGAACGCTGGAGTAGTGGAGTGGTTCCAAGTTCCAACTTGCAACCCTTCCGGGATTCCATGAGCTGATGAGCACGACCACCGCACTGCCCAACTCCAGTTGACATTCTACGGAGTGGCCAACAACATTTTGCATAAAATTGTATTTCCTCCGTAAACTAATATAAGGGCATTTAGATCCTCTTGTATGATTATTTTCATAGCTTTTAGTGTGAAATTATTAAAATATTTAGATTTTTTTAGCGGAAAACACATTCATATTTCCCTCTATGACGCCATTAGCCCCAACCCATTTCCAACTGAAGGAAACCCTGACCCATTTTCAACTGAAGAAAACCCTGACCCATTTTCATTCGCAAAAAAGAAACCCTTACCCGTTTTCGTAAAAAAAAAAACTCGGTCAAGGATCCAATTTCTGGTTCGCCGAAGCCGGAAAGCCCGGCCCACGCAACTGGCCCAACGTTCTCCACTCACAGACCAAGTCCAGAGCCGCCCGTTCGCCGTCGCGACCTCAGTTCCCCACCCGCAACCGCTAGATAGCTCGCGAATCTGCTCCTCGTCGCCGTCCCCGATCCGTCCGTCGTCTCCCCGTACGGCCCCCGATGGCGAGGTTCCGGTTCCACTGGCTGGAGGCCATGCTGCCGCTGGGCATCATCGGCGGCTTCCTCTGCATCATGGGCAACGGCCAGTACTACATCCACAGGGCCGCGCACGGCAGGGTACCGCTCCCTTTCCCCATTTCTCTCTCTCCCCCGAATCCCGATCCGAGTCTCTCTCTCTTCTCGTTCTGACGCGGGCGTGTGGTTCGTTGGATGCAGCCGAAGCACATCGGGAACGACATGTGGGACGTCGCCATGGAGCGCCGTGACAAGAAGCTCGTCGACAAGCCCGCCGCCAACTAGGTGCGGATCTGATCCCATGCCTCCTGCATCTTCTGCCGGCGGCCCCTCTTGGGTTTCTGGGTGCTTGGCTCTGAGACGAAATTCTAGGGTTTGGTCTGGTGTTAAGTTTGAATAGTTCCCTTTTATTGTTGGATAGAGGTTTTTTGGGGGGGGGGGGGGGTGTTAAAAATTGGGAGTGTCTGGTGTGAATTTGCGCATTTATCCGTAGCTGGATTGTCATGTTGATTGTTAGTGCGTTGCAGATCACTGGAGACTTTTCTGATGCTGCTGCGCTGCTGTTATGCTTGACAGAATTGGATTGCAATGTGCTAGACTTGTACTGAATTTCTGATTTGGTTGGTACTGTATGGTAGCCCCATTTGCCCTGTCGAACTGATGGTACAGCTCGGGTTTTGCGTCATTTGAATGTAAGGCTAGTTTAGAAAATAGTATAGCACAGTGAGCTCCTTTGCAATGAGGTAAATGTCATCTGATTGGGTCTTTGAGGTGGGAGAAGTGGTACTTCGGGCTTGGCAGAGCTTCCTCTGGCCGTGTTCTCCAGTCGTCACAGTAGAGAATTAAACTGACTGCTTCTGTTTCCCAACTTGATTTATATAATTTTTTGAAGAATGTTGATCTAAGCAATTGCATTTATCTAAGTAGACCTCTCTCCAGTCTCACGTGAATCCCTATTGGCTGGCCGAAGAATGGAAACCATGATTTGTTTACACCTCTAGCAGACTTCTACGTGGCCTTAATGTCACATTGTTCCCTATTTTTCCTTTCATGATCTTGTTAATGCCCCATCCATTCTTGTTTCCCTCAATAGTATTGCCATTCCCATGCATCTGATCACTTAATGAATAACAGTAGCATTGATGATAGATCTTTGTTTAAACTGCTTACCACTTCACATCGCCTTGTTTGAGCAATATTCTTAAAAATGCAGTTGGAAGCTAACAACATAATATTAGCTTTATCTGAAACAATCTTGCCTTCCTCCCCACCTTTGCTTTTCGACCAACAAGTGCTGTTGACATCACACTACTCCACAAGATTTGTGTTGCCATATTGCTTTGCTTGATTAAATTCAGTAGTTGCTGTTAACTGATGTTAAGCCTCCCTTTTATGTCCGTGAGTTGGTGTCTCAGATTTTAGTTGGTCTCCCTCCTTGTAGTCTCCTATTATATTCATGTCTTAATAACCGGATCCAAGAAGTAATTTGCTGAATCCAGTTGTTCCTGTCCATAAATGTCTGATGATGTTCAGTTCCTTTTCACTCACATCTCCTGAAAGATAAAGTGCATATCAAATTCTTATTCAATAACTTGTAATCATCCATTGTGTATTGGTGTTTTTTTCGTTTTTTGATGGTTTCTAATCTGGAACAAAATTGTGTCTGACGGAATGTTCTCCACTTGGATATTCTAGAAGCAAATATCTGTGACATGTGTTTTCGTGATGTTTATGTTTTGTGCTTTGTCAAAGCTGGGTAATGAAAATTCACTTAATTGTCTAAAAAAAGGAACTGCGACGTGTGTGACTTGTAGTTATGAAGTAGCTTTTCTTTGGCTAGCACTTACTCTGAAACTTAGTACCTTTGTTCCTCTTTGTTTTCTCCTTATGTTAGGATGATCCTCACTGCTGATTCTTGTGAGTTTTACCATTAATCACTGAAAGAGCAATTCCTGTTTTTGTAGGATATGGATCAACAATTGAGCTTTCTTGGATGTTGACGAAGCTCTTTCAGAAGCTCAGAAATACTGCTGTGTAGTTTCCTTGTATCAATGGGAAACTGGGGCTTCTGTTTTTGTTTTTGGTTTCCCAACGTCGGATGAATAATGTGTACCTAAAGTTAATCAAACAAAATGTGGTTCCCTTGCAAATTATTTACCCTTTCCCACCTTGATTGATCGTGAACAATGTGTGGTGTTTGCTGTATCTATTATGGATTTTTATATGGATATACTTAATCTACCTGTTCATGAGATCCAAATTGGCTGGTAGAATTGTTCTGACCAGAGCTGAGTTGTGGCTCTTCAAAAACACTTTCTCGTGTATGGATGTGAGCGTTTGAATGATAGGCCTGGCGCAGCGACGAAGTACTCCCCACTTGTGCCAAGAGGTCTTGGGTTCTAACATTGCACTGGGGTAAGGCTGCCTCGTATAATCCTTTCCCGGAGCTTCTTACATTGTGTAAGGCTTGCCTTGTATGATCTTTCGCTAGACCCCACCTGGTGTGAGAGCTTCTAACATTAATCTAAAGCATCCGTTTCTAATTGTAGGGGCAACGTTTTACTGGATTTCCGCATTTATCACAGCTGCCTTAAACTGGCCTTAAGTGTGGCAGTAGCTTGTGCAAGAATGTTGTGGTTCTGAATGGAGCAACCAAAATCTGTAGATGAAGTTTTATGTGTTTCTGCTAGAGTTGATATTACTGTGCTGTTCGGTATCGCTCCGTTCCCCAACTCCGGCAGCGGAGTTGGGGGAGCTACAGTTCAGAATGGCGGAGTTGCAGTTTTCTGCTCTGCAGATTCCAGGAGCGGATGATTACCGAACAGGGCCTACATCAGGAACTAAGAATCACAGATCCATGGATATGATGCTCATATTATGTCTCACCTTGAACAGGCGAACTGGTAATTACACTGGGGAAAAAGGTAACAAATGAGACGAAGAGGCCTTCTCTACATGCGTGCGTGTACATACAGTACATGATTGTTTTAGCAAACACCAAAGGCCGCTCGTCAGTCTTGGCATTGCTGCTGCTGGGAGGCCTTCTCCGGCGAGCAATTATCTCGAATGGGGTTTGTCTGCTGTGAACCTTCATCTTCCTTTGGACTCCGGTGCATGGGCGACCCGGCAACTCCGATGGCAGCGTTGCTGCTGTTGTCTGTGCTCCTCGACTCCGGCGCATTGTCGGTGCAGGGAGATGCAACCGGCACATTGTCAGTGCGGCGAGAGGGCGACTGTGGGACAGTAACTGGCACATTGTCGGTGCGGCGAGAGGGCGACTGGGGGGCAGCAACCGGTGCATTGTCGGTGCGATGTGAGGGAGACTTGGGGGCAGGAACAGCCGCATTGTCGGTGCGGCGAGAGGGCGGCTGTGGGGCAGCAACATGCACATTGTCGGTGTGATGTGAGGGGGGCTTGGGAGGGGCAGTGCCGGGGTTGGCCGGTGTGTCGTGCTCGGCCTCTTCCTCCTCCTCGTATTCTTCTTCTTCCTCCTCGTATTCTTCTTCTTCTTCTTCCTCCTCGATGATGTCCTCTTGGAGGCCGACCACGGTTAGCTGGTTGAGGTCGACGATCTCCCGCAGGAACCGGTTCTCCCTGGCGTACACCGTGTTCTCGGTGGCCAGCCGCGCCTTCTCCGCCAGCAGCGTCTCCAGCTGCTTCCGTACCTGCGCAGCAATCAACCATGTCTTTCAGGAGTACGAATGGCCGGTGCAAGGAGGAGGAGGGAGTGGCCAACCACAACATGTATGTATACCAGGTCCTCGTTGGCGGCGTGGTCGTTGTTGCCGGCCCGGTGCAGGCGGGTCTCCTCCTCCAGCTGCGCGCACCGCTCCTTGGAGAAGGCCAGGTCGGCGTTCACCGTCTTGAGCTCCCGCTGCAGCAGCTTCACCTTGGCCGCCATCACGTTCGCCACCTGATCCACGGCGGGAGCTGCTCTTATTCCATAACAAAAGAAACCCCAACACCAACGCACGCACGCAAAAGAGGAGGCACCTTACGTCGCGAGAAGCTTTGATCTGGGGCGACTCGAAGTCGGTCATCATCGGCGACATGAGGTCGGGGGTGCCCAGGTTCAGGTGGGCGCTCCGCATGTCCACGCTGCACGTCTTCCTCCTGATCTGCAGCTTCCTCCCCACCACCGCCGGCGTCCTGCTCTCCGCCATCGTCGCCGCATGCAGGCCCTCCTGCAAAACCGTCCCCGTCGATCAATCTTCATGCCCTGACAAGTCGACGATCTCTGCCACGCTGGAATTAACCAAATGGACTTGCCTCCAGCGCATTCTTGATGTGCCCTCCCATGTCGAACTTCGGCCCTTCCGATCCGTGCTGGAACGTAGGGCTCTCCGACTTCCGGACCGGGTCGTAGGACCACCGTGATTGAGCTTGCTGATGATGAGGTGAGAAATGTTGGGAGGCAAATCAAGCTTAAATGGAGTGGATGACATGGTGAAGGCAGCATTTGCATATTTCCATGGAACAGGTGACCGATCCTTACCGGACTGCCGGCTGATGTGGCCAGAGGCTGGCTCCGGGCCTCCTCTGTGGGGGCACTTTCGTCGAGCATGGCCTTAGCTTGCTGCGCCAGAAGCCCCCACAGTCCTTGCTTCGTCTCGTCTTTCTTCACTGGTGAAAGCTTGGAGTCGTCGTTCGTGGCGCTCGACGTGGACGTGTACAGCATGGTCACAGGATCCTGCGAGGTCTCAGAGCAGATGGTTGCTCAGGCATCTGATTCGGCAACGGCGACGGAGGAGATGGGAGAAAGGGGCGCACCTGCGCGAACATGTCGTTCTGCCGGCCGGAGCGCGGGGACGCCCGTGGGGACGTCGACGTGATGGGGTCATTCGGCCGGCCGGAGCGCGGGGACACGCGCAGGGACGACGACGTGGCGGGGTCAGCCGCCCGGGCGGCGCGCGGGGACACCCGCAGGGACGACGACGTGACGGGGTCACTCGGCCGGGCGGCGAGCGGGGACGAGGAGGATGCAGTGAAGCGCTCGGCGAGCGCCTGCATGTCCCCGCGCGCGGCGGAGGCGAGCAGGGTCTGCGCCGCCAGGGAGCGGTCGGGCCGGCGGCTGTCGTCGGCGAAGCGGGTGGCGCGCGGGGACGCGGTGGCGGGCGACGCGGAGTCGCCCGGCGACGGCTGGCGGTGGTCCTCCACGAAGGTGTTCGACCGCTGGATGCCCTGCTTCCTCCGGTACGCCATCGCCGCGCGCTGCCGCTCTTGGATGGAGTCGCAGTCCTACCGTGCCAAGCATAGGTGGTGGTGCTGCGGTGCTCTCTTCCGTGGCATGGGTAGCTGCCATTCCACGCGCGGGCAGGGGGTAAGGGGCAAGCCATGGCCGTTGCTTCGTAACTAACTCGCCCGCGTTTTTAGGCCGCGCGTGGGGCCATCCAGCACCCGTCTGCTCGTTTTTGACGTGAATTTTCATTCGTAATCATATACTCCGTAATAGAGTAGGATACATTGTACTATACATAGCTATTTGAACATTCGATATATGTATTTGGCAACCCTGTGCCCGATTACAAAACTGCCACACCACTCGGTGTCCCTTCGGTCAGCATCACAGCATGATCCACTTTTTTCGGTTCTTCCACTCCTTCCCCGCGCTCGTCCTCTCCTTCAGGCGATGTCGCGTCGCGGCTCACATATAGTGGTCGCCGCCTCGCCGCCGCCGCCCGTCCGACGGCAAGCCATGGCGTCGCTGCTGCTGCGCAAGGTGTCGGGCTCCGTGCCGCACCGCACGACCCGGACGCCTCCTCATCGTCCTACCACAGCGCCATGCGAGTTCCGCCGGTGCTCGCCTATGTGCGTTGCCGCCCTGGACGCCGGCGAGCGCGCGTACGTGCAGCAGCACATGCACCTTTCGACGACGAGTCTCGGAGGAGGATGGGGTACTCCCAATTCCAACCGTGACGGCAATCAATCGGTGGCACCGACGGAACGCCGGACGTAGAGGCCGGTAGAGGCGAGCTCACGAGGCTCGGCCGCTCCCCCTCTTGCAGTCATGCAGGTCAGGGGCTGCTCCTGCCGCCCAGCACATGGTCCCGGCTCCCCTTGCGTCCTTGTCGCCGGCGTGGCTTGGTAAGAAAAGGAAGGATGGGAGAGATCAGGATTGACTTGCACCCCCTTGTGAGCTTGATTCGCCGGTGCAGTTGACGAGAAGAAAAGAGAGAGGAGAGATTCATGGAATGGATTCGCCGGTGCCTTCAAATCAAATCAAAGGGGAAAATGGCCGGGATTCGAGTCGCCGGAGTTGGAGAGGAGCTCGCGGTGGTCGATCTCATCTCAGAAGGTACAAGTAGTGTGCAAGTTGAAAGAGATCACATGATGTGGTGTAGCCCAGTTGGTTGTTATTGCTAAATTAATTGTGGGAGGTTGTGGGTTCGATTCCCCTCCTATTGCATTTTTTCGCTTTTTTCAAACTGTTGTGCAGAATCGCGATGGGCCCGCCCCCGGCGGGGGATCCGGGTTGCCTGGAAATCAGGAGAAGGGAGGGGTTCGTGCCGGGGGAGGGGGTGATCGGGATGGCCCAGAAAATCGGGAGTGATGGGCTTCGTACGACACGAGGGGCTGCTGTGATTTTTGCGATCGGGATGGGATGGGTTTCGTACGATACAAGGGGGTGTGGTGATTTTTGTAATCTGGCACACGGTTGCCAGTTATCATAGTCCTTGAACATTTTAACATTCTTTGGCTGAAGGTCTGAACTCTGAACTAGCAATAGCTCCAACGGAGAGATGCTAGACACACGGACTTGCTACAGGGCGTTTACGGAGTGGTTAAAGGTGATTGGTTTGAATTAGATTAAGTGAGGCGGCCCCCTAGTGAAAAATTAGGAGAGGGGGGAGGGGGGGGGAGCTGGCAATTAGAGAAGAGCATGAAGCAGGGTCCGTGAAAGTCCGTTGCGGGAGTCCCGTGTGTATAGAATTATCAGCTCCAACGTCTGTCGCCACCTTGCCTATTATTTCCAGCGGTAAGAGCATCTACAACCGGGCGTCCCATATCCATCTCATACGCCCGGGCAAACTGTCTGGTCATTGACCGGTCACAAAATACCGACCTGACCGGAGCTCTCAAACGGGCCTCAAATGCCCGGGCTGACCAGCACCCCTCATATCTGTTTCAAATGTAGGGCGGATATGAGGCGTCTCGGGCATGCCCGGACGCGTCCGCCTGACAAGCCCGACCCATCACCGACCCCACGGATGTCCCACAAAAAAACCTCATCGGGCTCATCGCTCTGAAACCCTAGCTCACTCACTCTCCTCTCTCGCTCCATGCTTTCTTCTCCCCGCACCGATTCCGATCGAATCCGGTGCAATGTCGAGCTCCGGCAGCTGCTCCGACGACGTGCTGGATCCGGAGTATGAGCTTGCCCTCCGCATCGCCTTGGAGCGGTCCAAGATGGAGGCTGGGGGCAGCACCGGATCTGCAGCCTTGCCGCAGTTGCAACTTTCCCATTAGCATAGCTCAGACGTCGATGCTGGCCCCTCCCGGCCCAGGGCAGCTCCGATAGGCGGCCTGCACAATCCGCGCCTCCCCTACCCGTCCCCTGGCCCCGCCGGCTGCTGCTCCCCTTCGTGGGTAGCGGTGGGTGCTTGTGCCCGTCCCGCCGGCCTAGACGCGCACGACGGAATCGGAGGCGCGCGCCGCCCGCTGCGAGAGGCGGCGGGCAAGGGAGAGAGACACTGCAGAGAGCTCTGTCTGCCACCGTCGAGGGGTATCAACGGAGCCTGACGAGGACGCACGGCTCCTCGCGTGGGTCTACCGCCAGTCACTTATGACGGCGGAGACACACGCTTGACGGCTTCCTGGAAGAACGCGAAGGCTCTCCGACTTGCCATCGAGCATTCCGAGCAGGAGGCGAAGGAGACGGCTCGGCTGGCCAAGCTCAGGCGCCAGCAGGACCGGGCCTTCCAGTGCCTCAAGGGCCTCGTCATCGTCTCCTCCTCCTCGTCTGACGAATCAGATGATCCTCCACCAGCCGCTGACGGCTACAGCTACACCGACGACCAGAAGGCCGACCCGGAAGTGGCAAAGTTCAATTTCATTTCAAGTTTTAGATGTAGTATAAGTTGTCTGTCGTTGATGTGAACTGTCACTACTAGGAAAAGGCTTATACATAGAAGTTTACCAGCAACGTGTGTTTTGGCGCCCACGCTACTGATAATTACCAGTAGCGTGTGTTACAAAGAACGCTACTGGTACGACTTAGCAGTAGCTTTGGTTTCTAGAGAGCACACCACTGGTAAGTTAGCCACACCACACCCCCCGGCCAAAAGATAGTAGCAGTGTTGGTACCCTAACAAGCGCTACTGTTAATAAAATAGCAGTAGCGCTGGCCAACAAAGAAGCGCTACTGCTACTTCTTCTATGTGTAATCTTTTATTAGTAGCGTATTTTTTAGGCAAGCACTATAGCTAGTTTTATGTACGAGTAGATATTTTGGCTGGCACACATAGCAGTAGCGCGCTTTGGTGCCCCACGCTACTGCTATGGTCGCCAACCAAAATATCTGCCACCTTCCCCCCTCTTCTTCCTCCCCCTTTCTTTCTCCCCCTCCCTCTTGCACTTGCTTGTTCTTCAATGCTTCCCCCTCTTCTTTGCCCCTCCTCCCCCTCCATTAATGCCCTCCCTCCTCCCTCTCATAGATCTCTCTCTCTCCCTAGCTAGTTGGAGCTATATTTATTATGTAGGTACCTCACTATCTAGAGCTAAGAAGGTGCTCGATATCCCTCTCGACAAATAGGTGAGCAAAAAAAGAGTTGTGCAAGAATGGAAATATGTGTGTTTGCGATTAGGACCGAAACTATGTGCGATATGAATATACCGAATTGTGTGTGGCATGTGAGTGACATGAGTTGCCTATGTTTTGCCGAAATGTTGATTCAATTCCGTTTCGGTGAATTTCGGGCAAACTCAATATGTCCTATGTTTAGGGAAGGTCATGCCGAATTTTTGTATGAATTTGATCCATGCATGCATATATACGTGGTTATAATATTTGCTCCACGCGCATGTGATCATGAAGGTCAATGGAAGGATGGTGGAAAGATACTGGCAATCCGCTGTGGATGACATGTATGAAAAAAGACTGAAGGATGTTTTATGTCCGTGTCAAAATTGCAAAGGAAGAGTCAGGCTCGACCCCTTTCAGGGTGGTAAATTCAAGGCGCACTTGCTCATGCATGGTCTCATGCATGGCCATACTCGGTGGATAAGTGAAGATGATGATGATGAGGAGGACGTCGACGGGGCAGGAAATAACGACATGGGGCCACCATATGAAGAGATGACCGATTATGTGCCCGAAGAGGAAGACAACCTCGGAAATGTCGATGGTGAAGAGGAAGTTCAAGGCGAAGAAGACGCAGACACGCCGCCGTCTTCTTTGCTACTAAGTTCAGCCATGCGGGACCCACATGTTCGAGACCTACTTCGCAAGAAGACGAGTAGCTACAGAGCTGCTTCAAGAGAGGAGGCCAAACTGGCGCAACTGGAGGTAGACTCGATGGCTCCTTTGTATGATGGTTGCAATCCCGAGGTGACCTACTTGAGTTTCACACCAGAACTTATAAAGACGAAGGCAAAAATAAATGGACATATACAAGCCTGGATGAGCTTCTGAAGTATCTAAAGAAGGTTCTTCCCGCGGGAAGCCTGTGTCCTACTAGTGTCGAGGAGGCGAAGAAAATCGTGTGCCCTCTTGATCTGCCAAATATTAGATATCACACATGCATCAATGATTGCATCATATATCAGAATGAGCACGTGGAAAAAACCATCTGTCCAAAGTGCAATGCTTCATGATATAAAAAGGCCAGAAAGAAAGCTCTACAGAAAGTTGTATGGTACTTTTCGATCACTCCGCGTCTACAGCGGTATTTCGTAGTTCCTAAGGAAGCAAAGCTTATGCGCTGGCACACGGAGAGGGTAAAGCCAAATGACGGAGATGAGCCAAAGCTGAGACACCTCGTAGATGCTAGCAAGTGGAGAGCATTAAATGCTGAATTTGAATTTTTCGCGAATGATCCAAGGAACATCGTGCTTGGCGCTAGTAGTGATGGCATGAATCCATTTGGCAACCAGAACACCAATCATAGCACATGGCCCATGTTTGTATGGATGTACAACCTCCCCCATGGTTGTGCATGAAGGAAAAATACATACACATGGCTATGCTTATTCAAGGGCCGAGACAACCGAGAAATGATATAAATCTGTATCTCGGGTTGCTGAAAGAGGAGCTACATACCTTATGGAAAACGCTGGCCAAGACATGGGATGCAAGCAAAGGAGAGTATTTCTACATGAGAGCCGCGCTGATCATGGCGATGCAGGACTATCTCGGTTACGGCTATCTCTCTGGCCAGGTGTGCCATGGATATTGCGGATGCACGAGGTGCATGGATGATACAACTTCCCTGCAGCTATCGAAAGATGGCGGGTCTTCGAAAATCATGTACATGGGGCATCGGAGATGGCTCGAGAAGGATGGCCCATGGAGAAAGCATAGAGATCTATTCAATGGTAAGGCTGAGCATCGAGGTCCTCCACATAAGCGTAGCGGTGCAGAAATATATGAGTTATTGAAGAACTGGGAAGAGTGCCCCTCGCCGGGAAAGATGAAGAAAAAGGCGCTGGAGCCCCTGCTAAAGATATGGAAGACGAGATCTGTTTTCTGGGACTTGGAATACTGGCCCATACTTGACACGCCTCATAGCCTTGATCAAATGCATATCACAAAAAATATCATTGAGAGTTTGCTTGGAACATTGATGAACATGCCGGAGAGGACCAAGGATGGGTCGAAGGCAAGAAAAGACTTGGAGTTTTTGAATATCAGGAAATATCTCCAAATGCCCGGTAAAAGGTCAGAGGAGACGGAGACGGAAGATAGGGGCAAAAAAGTAAACAAGAAGGAAGAACAATATTGCCCCCCCTCTTGCTTCACCTTAGATCCGAAGGAGGTCGATGAATTGTTCAAGTGCCTTGCTGGAATCAAAGTTAGTTCCGGATACTGTGGGAAGATAAGCAGATATCTGGACACTAAGAAAAAAAGGTTCAGTGGGATGGAGTCTCACGACTGTCATGTGATGATGACGCAGTTACTCCCGGTTGCACTTAGAGGGATTATGGACACACATGTGCGTGAGACGCTTACTGACCTCTGCCACTTTTTTGATGCTATCTCTCAAAAGTCGATCAGTGTGAAGCAACTCCATAGGCTATAGGAAGAGATCGTTGTCATACTGAATGAGCTAGAGATGTACTTCGTGCCCGCGTTTTGCCCTGGGAGGCGCTATAGCTAAGAAAAAGAAAAAGAAAAAGAAAGGAAGTTTTGCAAAATGAAATGAAAAGAAAAAGAAAAAGAAAAAGAAAAGGAACTAATAAAAAAAGAAAGAAAAATAAAAAAATAAAAAAAATAAATAAATTTAGCAGTAGCGCGTTTTACCCTGGGAGGCGCTATAGCTAAGAAACGAAAAATAAAAAAATAAAAAAAATAAAGAAAAAAAGTTAGCAGTAGCGTGTTTTATCCTGGGAAGCGCTATAGCTAAGAAAAAGAAAAATAAAAAAATAAAAAATAAAAAAAGAAAAAAAATTTAGCAGTAGCGCGTTTTTGCTAGGCCAGCGCTATAGCTAACTTAGCTATAGCGCATTTTGCCAACACGCGCTATAGCCAAGCTGCCTACAACACCGGTCTGCTAGCTCCCCTCTTTCGTGTCTCTCACTCGCGCCGCTCGTCGATCCCCTTTTCTCTGACACCATCGCCGCCGCCGCACCGCCGCCGCCGCACCACCCATGCCGCCGCCGATGCCGGACTCGATGCCAGCCCCGACCCTGACGCCGGCCACCGACCCCCTCCCGCTCCAGTATGGCCCCCCGTCCCCTCTTCCTTCCTCTCCGACCCCTCAGCCCCGACTCTCTCTTTCTCTCTGACCCCTTCCCGCTCCGGTATGTCTCTGCAGAGGCTCAGCGACCCCGACCCCTCAGCCCCGGCGACCCCGGCGCCGGCCACCGACCCCGACCCCTCAACGCCTCCCTCCGTGAAGCAGCCGGCGACGCCCAACAACACCAGCAAGCACTTCGTGGACAGGTGCCTTTCCCTCCCCTCTCTATTGCTAGAACGTTCTTACTTGATTTGATCCAATGGCTTGTTATCGATGCAAGCTGAGGTTTGAGCAAGCAAGGATTGCTGGCATTATGAATTTAACTTGGTTGGCTACAATTCTGTAGCACTAGTAAATTCATGTTTGTTGGTGCAGTTTTTAGGAGAAAAATGAAAATGAGTAAATGAAAATGAAAGTACCCATATGTTTCTAGGAAGGATATGCATGTTAATATGCTTGTTTTTTATCTTGTTGCTAGAGTAAATGAAAATGAGTGTTTATTTTGTTGATAGAGTAAATTTGGTCTCTCTGTAGATCGACAAGGAGGAGAAGGACCCCCTCTGCCCCGGCGACCCCGACGCCACCCCCTCAGCCCTAGTAAGCCCTGACCCCGACGCCACCCCCTCAGCCCTGGCGACCCTGACCCCGACGCGCGGTGAGCCACCCCTCCTTTCCTGTTGTTCTTTAGTTAGGGCCAATTGAGGATTTTTAAAAATTCTTCTATTGCCTAAACTAAAGTGATGCACTTGATGTTGTGAGACTTGATCATTGTTGCACACCTCTGGGTAATGTGAATCCACTTGACATGCATGTGATGACACACATCACTTCAGCACATAGTGCTTATTGTCATTTGCAGGGAAACCGATTGCTAAGTGATCTATGTTTTGCCGGAAATGTTGATTCATTTCCATTTCGGCAAATTTCAGGTGCTCTATATGTGCACTTTCTAGCAAAGGTCATGCCAAAATTTTCCGTGAATTTCGGCATGACTTGTGCTAGAAAGTTGGACATATCGAGTGCTCGAGATTTGTCGCGACGGGAATGAAACGACATTTCAGGCAAAACAAAGGTCACTTTTTTGTCATTATTCACTTTATTATATAAAGCTCGATAATTTAACGACTATGACATTGAACCCTAGGAAACATGACCGACACCGATGAGGCCGGAGGTTCTCAGTCCCAATTAGGTCGAGCACACGCCTACCTCGAATTTCTGGTGGATCAGGAGAGATAGCAAGCTGGTCAGGACCCCCTTGTCATGACGGAGGACGACGGTGGTGGCGCCGGCACCGACACTGATGCCACCAACGACACCGGCACTGAGACTGGCGCTGATGATGTTGCTAACTATAGCACGGAAGGTGGGACCTCCCAAGCCAGTGAGGGAAAGAAGGAAAAGAGGACACGACACCCAAATGAGCTCGGCACTATAAGACTGGTTGTCACGGCGGTGCACCCTGGCGAGTTCGAGCCAATAGAGCCGCGAGAAGTGGCAGCGTGTTACGGAAACCAACTAGCATGCATCCTATGTGATACCGCTAACATCAACACCACAAAAATACGGAAGAATGAACATTTGAAGAAGCTGCTCCTAACTAGGCTGCACGCAACGGTTGGAATGACGATGTTGACCCACAGGATGATGATGCCACAAAAAAAATCAACAACAAAGCCCTAGGGAAGTTCAGCAACACATTGAGCGCTTGGAAAACTAGGGTGAAAAAGGCGATTCAAGTAGACCATGAAACCTACGCCGAGATTGTTGCAGACAATCTGAAAATTATGATAGAGGACTTTGAAAAGTTCAAGGAGACTTGCAATAAAGAAGCTGCCAAGGCCAGGTCGGAGAGAGGCAAGCAGCTGCAGGCAAAGAACATGGGGAACCACCGCCTTGGAAGTCGTGGTTACACGGGAAAGAGGCCTGTGTGGGCTAAGGAGGACGCATAACGTGAACGTCAGGGGATCCCAGACCCATTGGCTGAGTTCACCGACCAGCAGGAGCACGACTTCATCAGGGCCCGATTCTCGTGGGACCCCAAGAAAAAGATTTTTTTCACCGATGGGCCAACTTGGAAATTCATGAGAATACTGGTAATTATCCTTTTACCACCTTACATATTAGGTTCTGATCAACGAAGTCTACTACATTCTAGTCGCATTCGTAAATGATTCACAGTCCATTTTGCAGAGAGAGCAACACAAGCTTGCGGCCGAGAGCGACTCGTCGACTCAGTCGACTTAGTCGTCGGTGAAGTACAAGTGGGACACTCCTTTCAACCGTGCCATGAACATAATGATGGGACACCCTCCCGGCCAGCGGCCGCAATATGGACGTGTGCACGGCGCCGGGGATGGTGCCACGTGGAAGTACTATTATAGCAAGGACCCCGAGGCCAAAAGATAGAGAAAGAAGTTTAGTCAAGTGACTATCAACGAGAAGGTGGCACGGGCGATGGAGAAAGCAAAAGCTGAGATAATGGCTGCCTGTAGGCATGATATGGCGGCTGCCTTTACAAGCTTGATTCCAACTGTGGTCACATGGGCACAACAAAACCCAAACGCGCCACCAAGTGATTTTCCCATGCCCAGCTTCACCGGGAGCATCTCAATGAACACCGGACCCATACCCGTACCTAGTATGGCAACCGCACCTGCACCCGCACCTCCTCCAGCACCTGCTCCTGCACCCAGCTATCACAGCAGCCCTAGCTCCGTCTCTGGCTTGAATGCCGGGCCTGTTGGAAATATGCCCTAGAGGCAATAATAAAAGGATTATTATTATATTTCCTTGTTCATGATAATTGTCTTTTATTCATGCTATAATTGTATTATCCGGAAATCGTAATACACGTGTGAATACATAGACCACAATACGTCCCTAGTAAGCCTCTAGTTGACTAGCTCGTTGGTCAACAGATAGTTATGGTTTCCTGACTATGGACATTAGATGTCGTTGACAACGGGATCACATCATTAGGAGAATGATGTGATGGACAAGACCCAATCCTAAGCATAGCACACGATCGTGTAGTTCGTTTTGCTAGAGCTTTTCCAATGTCAAGTATCTCTTCCTTAGACCATGAGATCGTGTAACTCCCGGATACTGTAGGAGTGCTTTGGGTGTACCAAATGTCACAACGTAACTGGGTGACTATAAAGGTGCACTACAGGTATCTCCAAAAGTGTCTGTTGGGTTGACACGGATCGAGACTGGGATTTGTCACTCCGTATGACGGAGAGGTATCTCTGGGCCCACTCGGTAATGCATCATCATAATGAGCTCAAAGTGACCAAGTGTTTGGTCACGGGATCATGCATTACAGTACGAGTAAAGTGACTTGCCGGTAACGAGACTGAACGAGGTATTGGGATACCGACGATCGAGTCTTGGGCATGTAACGTACCGATTGACGAAGGGAATTGTATACGGGGTTGATTGAATCCTCGACATCGTGGTTCATCCGATGAGATAATCGAGGTGCATGTGGGCCAACATGGGTATCTAGATCCCGCTGTTGGTTATTGACCGGAGAGCCATCTCGGTCATGTCTGCATGTCTCCCGAACCCGTAAGGTTCGGTGACGCTAGGGTTATTAGGAAGACTTGTATGTGATTACCGAATGTTGTTCGGAGTCCCGGATGAGATCCCGGACGTCACGAGGAGTTCCAGAATGGTCCGAAGGTGAAGATTTATATATGGGAAGTTGTCATACGGACATCGGAAAGTTTCGGGGGCATATCAATATTGTACCGGGACCACCGGAGGGGTTCCGGGGGTCCACCGGGAGGGGCCACCCCTCTCGGAGGGCCTCATGGGACGCAAGGGGCAGGGAACCAGCCCCTGGAGGGCTGGGCGCCCCCCTTGGGCCCATGCGCCTAGGGCTAGGGGGGGGGAACCCTAGTGGGGGCGCCCCCCTTGCTTGGGGGGCAAGCCCCCCTCCCTGGCCGCCGCTCCCCCTCTAGATCTCATCTAGAGGGGGCCGCCCCCCTTCCCCCTTCCCCTATAAATAGAGGGGCGAGGGGAGGGCTGAACACCTGATCCAAGGCGCAGCCCCTCCCCTCCCCAACACCTCTTCTCCTCCGTTGAGTGCTTGGCGAAGCCCTGTCGGAGTACTGCCTCTCCACCATCATCACGCCGTCGTGCTGCTGCTGGAGCCTTCTTCCTCAACCTCTCCTTCCCCCTTGCTGGATCAAGAAGGAGGAGACGTCATTCGCTCCGTACGTGTGTTGAACGCGGAGGTGCTGTCCGTTCAGCACTTGGTCATCGGTGATTTGGATCACGGTGAGTACAACTCCATCATCCCCGTTCCCTTGAACGCTTCCGCACGCGATCTACAAGTGGTATGTAGATGCAATCTCTCTCCCATGACTCGTTGCTTAGATGAACTCATAGATGGATCTTGGTGAAACCGTAGGAAATTTTTTAATTTTCTGCAACGTTCCCCAACAGGGCCGTCGACATTGGCTGAGCTCGAAGCCCTCACGGTAAATACGCGTCGCACCTTCATCAACTCAACTAATTAACTAATATTCAGTTGCCGTTCTTTTTGGATCTCTGACGCCGCACATATATGTCTTTGTAGGCTGACTCCACTCCGTGCACCCTCCTTTACCATATGAAGGGTGGGTTGGTGGATGTGGGGAAGGGTACTATAGTGAAGCCCAAGGATCAATTGTTCCACCGCTGGCAGATGCCTGATAATGCCTTAAGGGTCTCCGTGGCAAGTGTGAAAGCAGGCTACGAGGGTTTCCCTCGTCCGATACAAACCGATGGAGAAGATGACGAGACCCCCACGCAGCTTGGCCAATGCAAAAATTGGCCGATCCCGTGGCCGAAAAATCTTCTTCATGTCGAGGTGGTCAGGAGCACAACGGGAACTTGATACGTCTCCATCGTATCTATAATTTTTGATTGTTCCATGCCAATATTATTCAACTTTCATATACTTTTGGCAACTTTTTATATTATTTTTGGGACTAACATATTGATCCAGTGCCTAGTGCCAGTTCCTGTTTGTTGCATGTTTTATGTTTCGCAGAAACCCAATATCAAACACAGTCCAAACGGGATTAAAAGGAAAGAGAATTATTTTGGAATATTTGTGATTTTTGGGAAGAAGAATCAACGCGAGACGGTGCCCGAGGGGGCCAGGAGATATGGGGCGCGCCCCAGGGAGGCAGGCGCGCCCTAGACTCTCCTGGGCATCCCTTAAGGTGGTTGACGCCCTTATTTTTCCGCAAGAAAGCTAATTTTATGAGAAAAATCTGGGCGAAAGATTCACCCCAATCGGAGTTACGGATCTCCGGATATAAAAGAAACGGTGAAGGGGTAGAATGTGGGAACGCAGAAACAGAGAGAGACAGAGAGATAGATCCAATCTCGGAGGGGCTCTCGCCCCTACCACGCCATGGGAGCCAAGGACCAGAGGGGAAACCCTTCTCCCATCTAGGGAGAAGGTCAAGGAAGAAGAAGAAGAAGGGGGGCCCTCTCCCCCTTGCTTCCGGTGGCGCCGGAACGCCGCCAGGGGCCATCATCATCACCGCGATCTACACCAACACCTCTGCCATCTTCACCAACATCTCCATCACCTTACCCCATCTATCTACAGCGGTCCACTCTCCCGCAACCCGCTGTACCCTCTACTTGAACATGGTGCTTTATGCTTCATATTATTATCCAATGATGTGTTGCCATCCTATGATGTCTGAGTAGATTTTCGTTGTCCTATCGGTGATTGATGAATTGCTATGATTGGTTTGAGTTGCATGTTTTATTATTGGTGCTGTCCTATTGTGCCCTCTGTGTTGCGCAAGCGTGAGGGATTCCCGCTGTAGGGTTTGCAATATGTTTATGATTTGCTTATGGTGGGTGGCGTGAGTGACAGAAGCACAAACCCAAGTAAGTAGGTTGTTTGCGTATGGGATAAAGGGGACTTGATACTTTAATGCTATGGTTGGGTTTTACCTTAATGATCTTTAGTAGTTGCGGATGCTTGCTAGAGTTCCAATCATAAGTGCATATGATCCAAGAAGAGTAAGTGTGTTAGCTTATGCCTCTCCCTCAAATAAAATTGCAATAGTGATTATCTGTCTAGTAAAGTAGTCAATTGCTTAGGGACAATTCCACAACTCCTACCACCACTTTTCCACACTCGCTATATTTACTTTATTGCTTCTTTATCTAAACAACCCCTACTTTTTATTTACGTGTTCTTTATATTCTTGCAAACCTATCCAACAACACCTACAAAGTCCTTCTAGTTTCATACTTGTTCTAGGTAAAGCGAACACTAAGTGTGCGTAGAGTCGTATCAGTGACAGATAGGACTTGAGAGAATATTTGTTCTACCTTTAGCTCCTCGTTGGGTTCGACACTCTTACTTATCGAAAGAGGCTACAATTATCCCGTATACTTGCGGGTTATCAAGACCTTTTTCTGGCGCCGTTGCCGGGGAGTCATAGCGTGGGGTGAATATTCTCGTGTGTGCTTGTTTGCTTTATCACTAAGTAATTTTTATTTGCTGTTCTTAGTTGTTCTCTATCTTTAGTTATGGATATGGAACACGAAATACCAAAAAAATTAGGTGTACTTGCTACTCATGGAGATGGGGAACCTCCTAAAACCCTCGATGCTCGTTATGTTCAAGATATTATGTACTACTTTGATAATCCTAAGAAAACCCCATTCAATTATGTTATGGGAGACACGTTGGATCAATGTGAATACTTTAGGCATTATCGCTTGACACAAAAAGGGAAACTATTATGGGATCAAATTCATATATTACGTTGGTATGCTCGTCAACTATGCTTGATACATGATTATACTTGTTGCTCTAGGATGAAGGCTCCACACCTTCCCTTTTCATGCAAATTCAATGATAATAAAACCTTAGCTTCTTATGCTAATGGTGTATATGATTACTATGATGTGGAACAAATAGAAGAATTTGTTGCTTTTATGGGTGCTTATGAGATTGAATCTATGTTTAAAGAGTTTGATGATTTTGATGATTCAGTTTATAGACCTGAAATTTTTGCTATACTTAAATATTGTTATAAGAATTATGAATACAATTACAATATTGATGCATTTATTGAGAAAGTCTCTGCTGTCCAAGAAGAGACTAATATTTTGCAGGAGTCTATGGAAGAAGAAATTGATGAAACTGTGAGCTCATTGAATGAAAAAGATGATGAGGAGAGCGAAGAACAAAAGGAGGAAGAGTGGATTAGCTACCCGTGCCCACCTTCTAATGAGAGTAACTCTTCAACTCATACATTGTTTAATTTCCCTTTGTGCTTACCGAAGGATGATTGCTATGATAATTGTTATGATCCCGTTGATTCTCTTGAATGACCCCTTTTTGATGATGCTTGCTATGCTTGTGGCCAAGATGCCAATATGAATTATGCTTATGGAGATGAACTTGCTATATTTCCTTATGTTAAACATGAAATTGTTGCTATTGCACCCACGCATGATAGTTCTATTATCTTTTTGAATTCTCCCAACTACACTATATCGGAGAAGTTTGTGCTTACTAAGGATTATATTGATGGGTTGCCTTTTACCGTTGCACATGATGATTTTGATGAATATGATATGCATGTGCTTGCTGCTCCTACTTGCAATTATTATGAGAGAGGAACTACATCTCTGCCTCTTTATGTTTCGAACACGATAGAATAGCAAGAAACTGTTTATACTATGCATTGGCCTTTACTTTGTGTGCATGAATTATTCTTTTATGACATGCCGATGCATAGGAAGAGGGTTAGACTTTGTTGTTGCATGATATATGTTACTTTGTGCTCACTACTAAATTACAAATCATTGTTAATTAAAATTGGCTTTGATATACCTTGGGATCCGGGTGGATTCATTACTTGAGCACTATATGCCTAGCTTAATGGCTTTAAAGAAAGCGCTGCCAGGGAGACAACCCGGAAGTTTTAGAGAGTCATTTATTTCTGTTGTGAGCTTTTATATAGTTTAAAAACAAAAAAAATAAAGAGGGGAACCCAAAACTTTTCAAAAAGGAAAGTGAAAGTGAGAAAGACAAGCATTGTTGAAGTGGGAGCTAGCCTTGAACTTTGTTCATGCTCACGGAAACTTTGTGAATCTTGATTACAGAAACTTTTCATCAAAAATAATTATCCCCTTGTACAATTCCATTGTATTATAAAAATAATGTGCCAAGGTTTGCCTTTAGGATGTTTACAATGCTTGTTGGTTTGTACGGTGCAGGACAGAAACTTTGGCTGTAGTGCGCGATTTTACATTTTTAACTGGAATCTCAAATGGTTCTGATTATTTTTGAACTGTCTTTCTGTACAAATTTTTTATTTTTCCTAATTGTGGTAGAATTTTTGGGGTACCATAAGTATGGTGAATGTTCAGATTGCTACAGACTGTTCTGTTTTTGACAGATTCTGTTTTTGATGCATAGTTTGCTTGTTTTGATGAAACTATCAATTTATATCAGTGGATTAAGCCATGAAAAGTTATATTACAGTAGAACAATGCAAAAACAAAATATGAATTGGTTTGCAACAGTACTTAGAGTAGTGATTTGCTTTATTATACTAACGGATCTTACCGAGTTTTCTGTTGAAGTTTTGTGTGGATGAAGTGTTTGATCGAGGAGGTCTCAATATGAGGAAAAGGAAGAGAGGCAAGAGCTCAAGCTTGGGGATGCCCAAGGCACCCCAAGTAAATATTCAAGGAGACTCAAGCATCTAAGCTTGGGGATGCCCCGGAAGGCATCCCCTCTTTCTTCAACAAGTATCAGTATGTTTTCGTATTCGTTTCGTTCATGCGATATGTGCAAGTCTTGGAGCGTCCTTTGCATTTAGTTTTTCATTTTTATTTTATGCACCATGCTGGTATGAGATAGTCCTTGGTTGATTTATAGAATGCTCATTGCACTTCACTTATATCTTTTGAGTATGGCTTTATAGAATGCTTCATGTGCTTCACTTATATCATTTGAAGTCTGGATTGCCTGTTTCTCTTCACATAGAAAACCGCCATTTGTAGAATGCTCTTTTGCTTCACTTATATTTGTTAGAGCGTGGGCATATATTTTGTAGAAAGAATTAAACTCTCTTGATTCACTTATATCTATTTAGAGAGATGACATGAATTGGTCAATCACATGGTTAGTCATAAAATCCTACATAAACTTGTAGATCGCTGAATATGATATGTTTGTTTCCTTGCAATAGTTTTGCGATATAAAGATGGTGATATTAGAGTCATGCTAGTGGGTGGTTGTGGATTGTAGAGACACTTGTGTTGAGGTTTGCAAGTCCCGTAGCATGCACGTATGGTAACCGTTGTGTGACAAATTTGAACCATGGGGTGTTTCTTTGATTGTCTTCCTTATGAGTGGCGGTCGGAGACGAGCGATGGTATTTTCCTACCAATCTATCCTCCTAGGGGCATGCGTAGTAGTACTTTGCTTCGAGGGCTAATAAACTTTTGCAATAATTATATGAGTTCTTTATGACTAATGTGAGTCCATGGATTACACACACTTTTACCCTTCCATCATTGCTAGCCTCTTCGATACCGTGCATTGCCCTTTCTCACCTCGAGAGTTGGTGCAAACTTCGCCGGTGCATCCAAACCCCGTGGTATGATACACTCTATCGCACATAAGCCTCCTTATATCTTCCTGAAAACAGCCACCATACCTACCTATCATGGCATTTCCATAGCCATTCCGAGATATATTACCATGCAACTTCCATCATCATCAGATACATGACTTGAGCATTCATTGTCAAATTGCTTTGCATGATCATAAGATAGCTAGCATGATGTTTTCATGGCTTGTCCGTTTTTTGATGTCATTGCTATGCTAGATCATTGCACATCCTGGTACACCGCCGGAAGCATTCATATAGAGTCATATCTTTGTTCTAGTATCAATTTGTAATATTGAGTTGTAAGTAAATAAAAGTGTGATGATCATCATTATAGAGCATTGCCCCATAAAAAATATAAAAAAGGAAAAAAAGAGATAGGCCAAAGAAGCCTAAATAAAAAAAGGGGGCCAAAGAAGCCCACCAAAAAAAAGAAAAGAAAAGAAAAGGGGCAATGTTACTATCCTTTTACCACACTTGTGCTTCAGAGTAGCACCATGTTCTTCATATAGAGAGTCTCCTATATTGTCACTTTCATATACTAGTGGTAATTTTCATTATAGAACTTGGCTTGTATATTCCAACGATGGGCTTCGTCAAATGCCCTAGGTCTTCATGAGCAAGTAAGTTGGATGCACACACACTTAGTTTCTTTTGTTGAGCTTTCATACACTTATAGCTCTAGGGCATCCATTGCATAGCAATCCCTACTCCTCACATTGACATCAATTGATGGGCATCTCCATAGCCCGTTGATTAGTCGCGTCGATGTGAGACTTTCTCCCTTTTTGTCTTCTCCACATAAACCTCCACCATCATATTCTATTCCACCTATAGTGCTATATCCATGGCTTGCGCTCATGTATTGCGTGAGGGTTGAAAAAGCTGAAGCGCGTTAAAAAGTATGAACCAATTGCTCAGCTTGTCATCGGGGTTGTGCATGATGGGAGCATTTTGTGTGACGAAAATGAAGCATGGCCAAACTATATGATTTTGTAGGGATAAGCTTGCTTTGGACTTGTTGTTTTGAAAAGACATGATTGCTTTATTAGCATGCTCGAAGTATTATTGTTTTTATCTCAAATGATAGACTATTGCTTTGAATCCACTCGTGTCTTAATATTCATGCCATGATTAGATGTATGATCAAGATTATGCTAGGTAGCATTCCACATCAAAAATTAATTGTTTATCATTTACCTACTCGAGGACGAGCAAGAATTAAGCTTGGGGATGCTGACACGTCTCCGTCGTATCTATAATTTTTGATTGTTCCATGCCAATATTATTCAACTTTCATATACTTTTTGCAACTTTTTATACTATATTTGGGACTAACATATTGATCCAGTGCCCAGTGCCAGTTCCAGTTTGTTGCATGTTTTATGTTTCACAAAAACCCAATGTCAAACGAGTCCAAAAGGGATAAAAACGGACAGAGAAATATTTTGGAATATTTGTGATTTTTGGGAGGAAGAATCAACGCGAGACAGTGCCCGAGGGGGCCAGGAGACAGGGGGCGCGCCCCAGGGAGGCAGGCGCTCCCTGGACTCTTCTAGGAACCCCGTAAGGCGGTTGACGCCATTCTTTTGCCGCAAGAAAGCTAATCTTATGAGAAAAATCTGGGCGAAAGATTCACCCCAATCGGAGTTACGGTTCTCTGTATATAAAATAAACGGTGAAGGGGTAGAATCTGGGAACACAGAAACATAGAGAGACAGAGAGATAGATCCAATCTCGGAGGGGCTCTCGCCCCTACCACGCCATGGGAGCCAAGGACCAGAGGGGAAACCCTTCTCCCATCTAGGGAGAAGGTCAAGGAAGAAGAAGAAGAAGGGGGGCCCTCTCCCCCTTGCTTCCGGTGGCGCCGGAACGCCGCCAGGGGCCATCATCATCACCGCGATCTACACCAACACCTCTGCCATCTTCACCAACATCTCCATCACCTTACCCCATCTATCTACAGCGGTCCACTCTCCCGCAACCCGCTGTACCCTCTACTTGAACATGGTGCTTTATGCTTCATATTATTATCCAATGATGTGTTGCCATCCTATGATGTCTGAGTAGATTTTCGTTGTCCTATCGGTGATTGATGAATTGCTATGATTGGTTTGAGTTGCATGTTTTATTATTGGTGCTGTCCTATTGTGCCCTCTGTGTTGCGCAAGCGTGAGGGATTCCCGCTGTAGGGTTTGCAATATGTTTATGATTTGCTTATGGTGGGTGGCGTGAGTGACAGAAGCACAAACCCAAGTAAGTAGGTTGTTTGCGTATGGGATAAAGGGGACTTGATACTTTAATGCTATGGTTGGGTTTTACCTTAATGATCTTTAGTAGTTGCGGATGCTTGCTAGAGTTCCAATCATAAGTGCATATGATCCAAGAAGAGTAAGTATGTTAGCTTATGCCTCTCCCTCAAATAAAATTGCAATAGTGATTATCTGTCTAGTAAAGTAGTCAATTGCTTAGGGACAATTCCACAACTCCTACCACCACTTTTCCACACTCGCTATATTTACTTTATTGCTTCTTTATCTAAACAACCCCTACTTTTTATTTACGTGTTCTTTATATTCTTGCAAACCTATCCAACAACACCTACAAAGTCCTTCTAGTTTCATACTTGTTCTAGGTAAAGCGATCACTAAGTGTGCGTAGAGTCGTATCAGTGACAGATAGGACTTGAGAGAATATTTGTTCTACCTTTAGCTCGTCGTTGGGTTCGACACTCTTACTTATCAAAAGAGGCTATAATTATTCCGTATACTTGCGGGTTATCAAGACCTTTTTTTGGCGCCGTTGCCGGGGAGTCATAGCGTGGGATGAATATTCTCATGTGTGCTTGTTTGCTTTATCACTAAGTAATTTTTATTTGCTGTTCTTAGTTGTTCTCTATCTTTAGTTATGAATATGTGTCAGGACCCCGACTCGATGTCACATCGATATAGCCGGTAACACCTCATATCACTTTGCGGCCTCACGCACGGTATCCCCACGGGTGTCGTCTTACCTTCGCCCGGGACCGTTTGCGCCTTTTGGCTCACGTATATGATAGTGTCGCTAGCATCCATATGATAAGGAGCCCGGGCTGACATGACTAGTCGTAAACCCAAAGTGGCACAGACTTACAGGGACAGGCATCCATGACCCAGCTTCGAACGTGTCGGTCATCAGCAAGTGGGTCCGGGCTGTAGCACTGGGCTAGCAGGACT
This sequence comes from Triticum aestivum, assembly GCF_018294505.1. Classification (NCBI taxonomy): domain Eukaryota; kingdom Viridiplantae; phylum Streptophyta; class Magnoliopsida; order Poales; family Poaceae; genus Triticum; species Triticum aestivum. The sequence continues at coordinate 543,385,253 of NC_057795.1, forward strand.
CCGGTAAACCGGGCTGTAGCGGGCTAACAGGACTCCGTTACTCAAAGCGTGACATTTCCCTGAAGGGACAGACACAGGAACGAAGAAGGACACATGCCGGCCAGCCTAAGTGTTCCAGAGCAGTAGCAAGCTACCATGGCTCAGCGGTAACACTAGGAGACATTTCCCGGTAAGAGAGGCTACTAAAGATAAACAACTAGATAGTCAGATCCCACACATACCAAGCATTTCAATCATACACACAATATGCTCGATATGTGCAAATACAACGAAGCATCACAACATGACTCTATGACACAAGTACTTTATTTAAGGCTCAGGGAGCCATACATAACATACACAAAGGTACGGGTCTCACGACCCAACATACAAGTCATACAGTCATACAAACCAGCAGCGGAAGTAACTTGTCTGAGTACAGACAACTAGTAAAATAAAAGAGGCTTGGAAAGCCTAGCTATACTACGTGGTCCTTCACAAGCTCAGGGTCACCACCTGGGTCTTTAGCCTACTCGTTGATGTCAACGTCTACATAGAACCCATCAGAAGGGGTTGCAGCGTCTTCTGTAAAAATGTAGATTATAGCAACATGAGTACAAAGGTACTCAGCAAGACTTACATCAGATCCTACATACATGCATAGTATCAAGAAGGGTTGGTGGAGTTATTGCAGCAAGCCAGCTTTGACTCTTGGCTAGGCTATCCTACGATACTCCAACTTGAAATGGTTTTGCGCACACGAGTCCACTACTCACCACTTCAATACACTACCGAGGATCCACCTCCGTCTTCCTACGGAAGAGCCATCCTCGGCACTCACACTTATCTTGAGGCTTTTAGTAGTTTCCATTTACTTGTCTATGAACTGTATAGGCAACCAAGTAGTCCTTTACCGCGGACGCGGCTATTCGAATAGATCATGTTAACCCTGCAGGGGTGTACTTCTTCATACACGCTCTCACCACTTACCGTCGTTTACACGACATGTACCCGGCAACCTTCAAGCGGAAGCCCAACGTGGGTGTCGGCCACGACCTACCTAATCACCTAAGCCTCCAGTCCAGGTTTATCGCCTATTCAGGTTCCATCCGCAGGGAGTCCGGCCGAGGTTTCCCATACGGCCCCGAACGATGTGAACAGGGTTCCCGAGATACCTAACGGGTATTCGGTACACCCGGCCACGTACCTACCGCATCACAGCCCACCCCTACGGTCAGCGCTGTCCACGGCCTCCAGTAGGCTACAAACACCAGAAACTACTTGCAACTCCTGGACGGAGAACTAGGGTGAATAAGAAGCCGAGAGGGTCCATTGGTTTCGGGCCCAATGCATGGTAGTAGCTGATTCTTAAATCACACATACAGATCTCAGTGCTTAAGGTCGGCTTCAATGAAACAACCCACCATGTACTCCTACATGGCCTCTCATCGATACCTTTACCAAATCGTGTTCACCACACCACTCTCATTACCGACATAACATTTCACTCTAGCCCATCACCCAGATGAACCAGACCTGACACGACTCTAAGCATAGCAGGCATAGCAAGGTAGGAACAACACATACATATGGCTCAATCAACTCCTACACATGCTAGTGGGTTTCATCTAGTTACTGTGGCAATGACAGGTCATGCAGAGGAAATGGGTTCAACTACCGTAGCACACAGCAGTTTGAAACGCGTTGTCTTAATGCAGTAAAGGAGAGCAGGAGCGAGAACATGGGATTGTATCGATATGATCAAATGGTTGGTTGCTTGCCTGATGGTTCGATGCACGGATACGGTTCTTCGTTAGGGTAATCACGGTACTCCTCAGAGGCAGAACCTGTCGCAGAGGACATCGATACACAAGCATCACCAAACAATGTGCAACAATATGATGCATGCATGAAACATGGCAATATGAGTGAGTTGGGCTAATGCAACTAAAACCAGAGGGGTTTGAACAAATTTGAATCAAAGATTCAAATTTCAAACTCAAACATGGCCTCTTTAAGTGCTTTTCCTTGTTCTGCTTAAAACATCAATTTAACTTGTTTGATCATGCATGAAAATAGTACAGATGGATAGATTGGATTTTTCTGATCATTTTTCATATATAATTTGTCCAATTTGGAGTTACAGAATAAAAGTTATGAATTTTTGAAGTTTTAAATAATATTCTGGAATTTCCTGATTTAAATTAAATCCAGAAATATAATTATTGCGCCAGCATGACGTCAGCATGACGTCAGTGGTCAACTGCGGCTGGCTGAAGTCAAACCTGACGTGTGGGGGCCACACGTCAGTGACAGGGGGGGTTTAACAGGTTTAATTTAATCCTAATTAGGGATTAGTGGCGCTGGGGCCCACTGTCAGTGTCAGGGGGGTTGACTAACAGTAGTTAGCGCTAACCTAACCACCTGGCCGACAGGGCCCACGCGTCAGTGACCCTGGGGGGTCAAACCCCCGGTCGGACAAGTCAAACCCCACCGGCGACATGACGCCGGCGAGGTCCGAGACGGCGGCGAAAGTGCTTTTTGCCATTCCGGCAACCAAATGGACGGCGGAAGGCATCTACGTGTTGCTGAGGTTGAGCCGCGACTATTGGTGGTGGTGGTTGGGCTCGGGGTGGCCGGAGTTGACGGCGGCGAGCTCGGCTGCGGCGGCCGGAGTTCGGGTGCGGTCGGAATCGGCGTTGCAGGGCGTTAGGGGAGGTGTTGGTGCGTGCTACGTGCTCCTAGTGAGGTGTGGAGCATGATGGTGTGCTCGGTTGGGCGCTACAGCGACCGTGGCCACGACGGCGACATCGCCGGCGGCGTGGAGCTCTCGGCCACGGTGGGGCTAGGGCCTAGAGGTCGAAAGAGACCAGGGGAGAAGGGGGAAATGATCCGGGGGCTCACCGCGGAGCTGCAGGGATGGTTAGCGGGCTCGGGGACGCGCTGGTGACGGCGAATTCGACGGCGACGACGGTCGGAGCCCGAAGAGGGGAACGACGACGTGGCGGCGATGCAGGGCTTCCGGGGAGCTGTGGAGCGGTGGGGAGGAAGAGGGAGTCGAGGCGGAGCTTCTGAGCTAGTCGGGGGAGCGAGGGGTGGCCGGAGACGGTGGCTATGGCGAACGGCGGCGACGGTGGTGTTCGGCCGTGAGAGAGAGAGAGGGAGGGAGCACGGGAGAGAGAGGGGGATAAGGCCAGGGGATCGGGGCGGCACCGAGAAGAAGCGCCGCGGCGTCGCGCTGGCGGGGGAGGCAGGCAGACGGGCTGGTGGCGTGGCGCTCCGGCCGTGCGCGCGCGCCGGCCACACGCCTGGCCGACTGGCGCCAGGAGGACGACGGCGGTGGTGGGCTGGGCTGGCTTGCTGGGCCGGCCAGCTGGCTGGGCCGCACAGGGAGGAGCCCAGGTAAGCTCCTCCTGTTATTTCTTTTTCTGTTTTCTAATTTCTGACATTTGTTTTGATTTAAATAATATATTAAATCATTTATTTAACTTATGCCAATTTTTGCAGGAGCTATATATATTATTCCAGAGCTCCTTTATAATTGGCATAATATTTGGACATATATTAATATATATAATTAATATATTTCCAATGCAAATATTTATGCATTAATTCCAAATGCCCAAAATAAATACCTATGAGCTCTTAAAAATATTGGTTTGATTTTTATCTCTGTCCAATATTTTCAGAGAGCAACATGAGCATTTTCTTGGACCCTTTTGGAGAAATTTTTATTTGGGTCATTTTCAAAATGATTCTGAGGGTTTCACAGATCCCCATTTCAAGTTTCTGATGAAAGAGTAAACATGATGCAACACTCTAATGCATGACTAGCTAGGGTGTGACAACTCACCCCCACTCAAAAGAATCTCGTCCCGAGATTTGGGTTCCTCCGGGAAGAAGGCGGGATACTCGAGTCGAAGACGATCCTCCCTTTCCCAAGTTGCTTCATCCTCAGAATGGTGCGACCATTGAACCTTGAGAAACTTGATATTATGACGTCGCGTGGTACGTTCGGCTTGATCGAGGATACGAATGGGGTACTCTCGATATGTAAGATCATCTTGGAGATCAAGCGTTTCGTGGTCCACTTCACGGATAGGATCCGAGAAGCAACGCCTGAGTTGAGAAACGTGGAAGACATCGTGAACTCTGGAGAGGTGCGGAGGTAGTTCCAACTGGTAGGCAACTTCTCCTCGTTTGGCGAGAATGCGAAAAGGTCCAATGTAACGAGGAGCCAATTTGCCTTTGATACCGAAACGATGGGTTCCCTTCAGAGGGGTGACCCGAAGATAAGCCTTCTCGTCAACCTCGAAAGTCATAGCCTTATGTTTTCGGTCATATTGACTCTTTTGACGAGATTGGGCTGTTTTCAACTTTTCACGAACGATACGAACTTGTTCTTCTGCTTCCTGAATCATATCCGGGCCAAAGAATTGTCTTTCCCCGGTCTCTGACCAGTTAAGGGGTGTTCGACATCGTCGTCCATAGAGAACTTCAAAAGGGGCTTTACCCAAGCTAGATTGATAGCTGTTGTTGTAGGCGAATTCGGCAAATGGAAGGCACTTCTCCCAGTCCATTCCGAATGAGATAACAGAGGCTCGAAGCATGTCTTCTAGAATCTGATTGACGCGTTCCACTTGACCACTTGACTGAGGGTGGAAAGCGGTGCTAAAGGAGAGACGAGTTCCCATAGCATTTTGGAAACTTTCCCAAAATCGAGAGGTGAAAAGACTTCCTCGATCCGAGTTAATTTCCAAAGGAACACCATGGAGGGACACTATTCGGGAGATGTATAAGTCTGCCAGCTGACTAGCGGTTATACTCTCACGAACAGGTAAGAAATGGGCTACTTTGGAAAGACGATCGACCACGACGAAAATAGCATTATTCCCTCTCTTGGTCCTGGGAAAACCGGTAATGAAATCCATACCAATTTTATCCCATTTCCATTCAGGAATAGCTAAGGGTTGAAGGGTGCCAGCAGGCCGTTGATGCTCTGCTTTTACACGACGACAGACGTCGCAATTTGCAATATACTGAGCAATTTCTCTCTTCATCCTAGTCCACCAGAACCTCTGGCGTAGGTCCTGATACATCTTAGTACTACCGGGATGAATGGTGAGAGGAGATTCATGAGCTTCCTTAAGGATCAATCGCCTCAGGTTGCGCACTTTGGGAACCACTAGTCGATTCCCGAAGTATACGACCCCTTGATCATTAATGGAGAAGCAATTCGCAATTCCTTTCTGAATGTTTCTCTTGATGCGGGAGATTCCCGGATCTACCTTCTGTGCTTTGATAATTTGATCCGTAAGGGTAGGTTTTGCCACCAAGGTGGAAAGAAAACCTTGAGGTACAATGTGAAGGTTAAGCTTCCGAAATTCCTCATGGAGAAGCGGTTGACTTTGTTGTAACATCAGGTTGTTACAATAAGATTTACGACTTAGCGCATCAGCCATGACGTTGGCTTTCCCTGGGGTGTAGGTTATTCCTAAGTCGAAGTCTGTGATCAATTCAACCCAACGTCTCTGCCTGAGATTCAAATCCGGTTGGGTGAAAATATACTTCAGACTTTGGTGATCAGTGAATATTTCGCAACGATTACCGAGGAGGTAATGTCGCCAGGTCTTAAGTGCATAGACTACGGCTGCAAGCTCTAGATCATGAGTAGGATAATTCTCCTCATGTGGGTGCAATTGCCGTGAAGCGTAAGCAATTACGTGTCGATCTTGCATAAGAATGCAACCTAGTCCTTGTCGCGAGGCGTCGCAGTAGATAACAAAGTCCTTGGAGAAGTCTGGCGGTACCAGTACGGGAGCAGAGGTCAGGCGTCTTTTCAGTTCCTGAAAGCTGTGCTCACATTGTGGAGTCCATTCGAACTTCTTATCTTTCTTGAGGAGTTCGGTTAGAGGTTTAGCAACTTTGGAGAAGTTCTCGACAAAGCGACGACAATAGCTCGCTAAGCCTAGAAAACTCCGAACTTGCTTGACCGATTCAGGTGGAGTCCAATTAAGGACGGCTTGAACTCGCTCAGGGTTAACAGCAATACCTTTACCAGATATTACATGACCCAGATAGGTCACTTCTGACAACCAGAATTCACATTTAGAAAATTTGGCATAAAGGCGATGCTCTCGAAGTTTCTTCAACACTAGCCTTAAATGTTCGGCATGTTCTTCCTCGTTCTTGGAGTAGATGAGTATATCATCGAGATAAACTACGACGAATTTATCCAAATACTCCATGAAGATTGAGTTCATTAACCGAGAAAAGGTGGCTGGAGCGTTGGTTAAACCGAAGGACATGACGGTGTACTCGTATTGGCCATAACGAGTAACAAAGGCCGTTTTAGGAATGTCCCCGTTTCTGATTTTGATTTGATGGTAGCCCAACCTCAAATCCATCTTGGAGAAGACTGAGGATCCAGCGAGCTGATCATACAGGTCGTTGATCCTGGGAAGTGGATATTTGTTCTTGATTGTGACCAAATTGACAGGTCGGTAATCTACAACCATCCGGTCCGTACCATCCTTCTTCTTGACGAATAGGACGGGGCAAGCCCACGGAGATGAGCTAGGTCGGATGAAACCCTTTTTCAAGGACTCATCGAGTTGTTTCTTAAGCTCGGCTAGTTCTAGGGGTGCCATCTTATAGGGTCTTCTAGCAATCGGAACGGTTCCTGGAATGAGGTCTATTACGAACTCAACATCCCTGTCAGGTGGAACACCTGGCAATTCCTCTGGAAAGACATCCGGGAAGTCACGGACTACCGGAACGTCCTCAAGGTCTGGCAAAGGGCTGGCGTTAAGAGAATATAATTGTCGCTTGGCTATTCGGGTCAAGACATTGACTATCTTCCCCGAAGGATGGGTGAGTTGAACAGTCCTAGAGAAGCAATCAATTTGGGCATGATGAGCTGACATCCAGTCCATACCCAGAATGATATTAATATCTGAAGATTTAAGGGCTATCAAAGACGCGAGGAAAACAAGTCTGTCGACTTGGATTTCATTTCCATAACTTACCCTAGAGGTCTGCCATCTAGAACCAGGGGTAGAAATTTCCATAGTGGATGGCAAGTCACAGAATGCAACGTTATGCAAACGAGCATAATTTTCAGATATAAAAGAATGAGAGGCTCCTGTATCGAAAAGAACAGATGCCGGGTGGCAATTAACAAGAAGCGTACCGAGAACGACGTTGGGATCCTCTTGAGCTTCTTCGGCAGAGATACAGTTGACATGGCCACGTGAAGCGGTGACCGGCTTGGCGTGGAACACTTTCCCTGTCGGCTTGCCACGGCCAACAGCTTTAGCAGATTGATTGGGGTTGGTCTGGGGACACTCACGCATATAGTGACCAGATTCCCCACACTTGAAACAAGTCACGGAACTGGTACGTGGAGGAGCATTATTGGTTGGACCCCCATAGGGCTTGGCTGGAGCAGACTGTTGAACAGGGCGAGGCGCCTGGAAAGATGGCCTCGGTGTGAACCTGGGTGGCAGGGCGGTGTTGGGTACCCACACGCGGCGCTTCTGAGGACCAGCACCGGATGAGGAACCCATGTCACGTCCATGCTTGCGTGTTGCGTCATAGTCAGTCTGACCAGTTTCAGCACTGATGGCTTTGTTGACAAGTTTCGAAAAAGATGTGCACTCATGCAGACGGAGGTCGCGGCGAAGCTCAGGACTAAGGCCCTTACGGAACCTTGCTTGCTTCTTGGCGTCAGTAGACACTTCCTCAGTTGCATATCGGGCGAGATTACCAAACTCCCTGCTATAGGCATCCACAGAAAGTCGGCCTTGGGTGAAACTGCAAAATTCTTCACGTTTACGGTCCATGAGACCCTCCGGAATGTGATGTTCACGGAAAGCCTCGCTGAACTCAGCCCAAGTAGTGACATGGCCCGCTGGGCGCATAGCTCCATAATTCTCCCACCATAGACTGGCGGGGCCTTCAAGATGATATGCAGCAAAGGTGACCTTGTCAGCCTCCGCTACCAGCGCGGAACGCAGTTTGTGAGAGATACTGCGAAGCCAGTCATCAGCGTCGAGAGGCTCGACGGAGTGGTGGAACGTGGGTGGATGCAATTTGATAAAATCACTGAGTGACACCACGTTAGCCCTCTGATGGTGTGCTGTATTCTGTTCAATACGCTCCAACAAACGGTTGGTCTCCCGCTTGTTTCTCTCAGCTTCCATCATAACCTCGGCTAGTGAAGGAGGATGAGGCAGATTTTCATTCCTGGCTTCACTGCCTTCGGCCTGCTCTTGGGAAGCAGGGTTAGCGCGCGTGTTGACCATCCTAGGTAAACAAGACAATGATTTAGTCAGGATGATAAAATTCCGACATAGGATACATAATGTAAGGAATAACTCGGAATGCAAGATGATCATCCGTATGACATGGTAGATACAGAAACTGCTTCTTTTATTCCATCGTCATACACACCATACAGGGTTTAGTACAAGACCAAACAAAGTACTATTACAGTGAAAAGAGGATTACATCTCATCGGAGGCATTCCAAGCTCCTATACATTATTTTTCTACACCTCCGGAAGGAGTACAAACTAGGTCATATCCCACGAGTCACGCGGGACGATAGACGACACAGCTAGTGCGAACTAGTGATACTACCACTAACTCAGACCGATCCGTAGTAGTCCTCGTAGAAGTCACCTCCATAGCCTGGAAGTTCAACATGATCATCCGGAAACAGACGGTCTCGCGGAGCTTGTGGACCATAGGGGCTAGGATGAGGCCTTGGACCAACAAACGGTGGCTTGCGGGGACCGCGAGGTGGGGTGATGCCTCCTACATCACGCCAAACCATCACGTCCGGCAGAGCAGATCTCACAGGATAGAGATCGCGCATATCTGAATATCCAGCTTGCACCGCCGGTGCGAACCGAGTCAAAGTGGCCCAGTGGTCAGCACGGGTATTGAAGAGCTCTAACCTTAAGGCCCGATTTTCACGGTCCTTATCCTCGAGCATCTCAGCAGTGGTGCGAGTCCGTGAATCCTCCTGAGTGGAGTCAGCATAGATAGCCTGGAGATACCCTTGTGCTCCCGGAAGCGATCCTGGCATATACCGGAAATCAGAGTCCCGAAATAAACCAGATCTGACTCGTATAATGGTCATCATAGAGTAGGCGGCGTCCTGCACAGCCATCTCAATGGTAACCCCGAGTCCATAGGAACAGTGAAGAGGCTCGGTGGATCCAGGATAAGATGGAAATATCCTGACAGTGCAGAGATATTGGCTTTGATTAAAATCCCGGAATTTCTCTTCGACCGTGTACTCGGGATACCAGCGGTATCCAGCCTCAGTCATTACCCTGACCAACTTAGCAGTATGGCCGGGTACATCTAGACATCGAGTCAGGCGAACCACTTGATTGAGGTCGCGAGTGGCCATCTGAAAGCATAATCATAATGCAAAGGCATTAGAATTTCTAGCAAAATTTCGGCAGCATAACAGCTGTAGATGCTCAAAAAGGATTTTGAGACATTTGACAAAGGATTTCGTACATACTCAACATCATCATATCAAAGTTCTGAAACCATTCTGGCAACATAATGTGGTAGTAGAACTAAACTAGGCTTGTAACCATCAAACTTATAAGGTACTACTGATTAGTAACACGTGATCCTGATAGAGAGAACAGATCCTAATTCCTTAACCCCCGGTGGAAGAATGGACTGACTCAGATCAGAAAGTCATAAGGTATAAGGAGTAAAAAGAGCCTTACGTTCCAACCCACAAACAATTCCCCTACATATAACTAAAGAATTTCTAGACTCAACATCGACCAGTTTGGCTTGAAGAACCTACAGGCGGTCCGGCTCTGATGCCAACGCTGTCAGGACCCCGACTCGATGTCACATCGATCTAGCCGGTAACACCTCATATCACTTTGCGGCCTCACGCACGGTATCCCCACGGGTGCCGTCTTACCTTTGCCCGGGACCGTTTGCGCCTTTTGGCTCACGTATATGATAGTGTCGCTAGCATCCATATGATAAGGAGCCCGGGCTGACATGACTAGTCGTAAACCCAAAGTGGCACAGACTTACAGGGACAGGCATCCATGACCCAGCTTCGAACGTGTCGGTCATCAGCAAGTGGGTCCGGGCTGTAGCACTGGGCTAGCAGGACTCCGGTAAACCGGGCTGTAGCGGGCTAACAGGACTCCGGTACTCAAAGCGTGACATTTCCCCGAAGGGACAAACACAGGAACGAAGAAGGACACATGCCGGCCAGCCTAAGTGTTCCAGAGCAGTAGCAAGCTACCATGGCTCAGCGGTAACACTAGGAGACATTTCCCGATAAGAGAGGCTACTAAAGATAAACAACTAGATAGTCAGATCCCACACATACCAAGCATTTCAATCATACACACAATATGCTCGATATGTGCAAATACAACGAAGCATCACAACATGACTCTATGACACAAGTACTTTATTTAAGGCTCAGGGAGCCATACATAACATACACAAGGGTACGGGTCTCACGACCCAACATACAAGTCATACAGTCATACAAACCAGCAGCGGAAGTAACTTGTCTGAGTACAGACAACTAGTAAAATAAAAGAGGCTTGGAAAGCCTCTGCTATACTACGTGGTCCTTCACAAGCTCAGGGTCACCACCTGGGTCTTTAGCCTACTCGTTGATGTCAACGTCTACATAGAACCCATCAGAAGGGGTTGCAGCGTCTTCTGTAAAAATGTAGATTATAGCAACATGAGTACAAAGGTACTCAGCAAGACTTACATCAGATCCTACATA